>NC_057810.1:434422871-434509932 GCF_018294505.1 Triticum aestivum | reverse complement strand
GGTGGCCACGCCGTCGTCGCCGCCCGGCTGGCCCCTCCGCGGCGCCTCCAGCGAGCCCCGCCTCGCCGAGCGCCTCCGTGCCCACCGCGCGCCTCGCCGGCCGCCGGAGTGCCTCCGCCTCCGGCCACCAAGCTCCACCGCCGCCCCGCGACCCTCGCCGCCCTCGACCACTCCGGCCAGATCCGGTCGAGGATCGACCAGATCCAACTCCCCCGCGGCCCAGCGTCCCCTTTCCCGACCACTCCGGCCCTCGTCCCCGGCAACTCCGGCGTGTTCTCCGGCTACTCCGGTGTACTTCGCAAACCGTGCAGATCTGCAGGTTGACCTCGATTTCACTAAGTCCCCGAATCCCTGACATAATCATGCCATGTTCATCGCATTTTATCTCTGCATCCATAGCTCTGTTTCATGCGTGTAGTATGTCAAATTGTTAGTCTCAATGATTACTTCATTTCATTACATTGCATCATTTTCATTTGAGCTCATCTTGATGCCTGAATTATTGTTCCAAGAGTGCATGTTGCTATTAATCTGCTGAAACTGTTATAACATGCTCATTTGTCATTTTTGCCATGTTTGATGTGTGCATCCTATGAGGTTGATGTAAACATATGTTTTGAACTATGCCATGTCTTCTTTACAAGGGTGTATGCCATGTATTTTTGTGGTTAATGTGGTGACTAGCACAAGCATGTAAACTAGGCCTTGTGATGTTGCTGATTTCAGTCCCTGTTTTGCTGTTATTTTTATGCCATGCAAACTTGATGCTACAGAGAGATCCATGCATATTTTGAGATACTTCACTAAGGATATTTTGAACATATGGTTATGCTCTATCTATCCCTGCCCTTGGTTGCAATTATGGAGTAGTCTAGCATGTCATTTTCGTGCTCTACTTTTGCTTCAAAATGTTTCCTGGCAGATTGTTTACATGTTATTCAATTTTGCCAAGGTTTTTGTAGTTGATCCTTGCATGCTATGAACTTGTTCTTGCCTTGGTTTGTTTCATAAACATGTCTTCTTGCTGATGCTATGATTATATTGTCATGCAATGACTTGTGGTGAGTGTATCAAGCTTGTTAAGTAGTGTACTTGCTGTTGCTGTTTTGCTAGGCTGAATCTGTTATTTCGTGATGCTATGTAAACCTGCTGCTACTAGTCATTCTATGCATAATCTGGAGATGTTCTCTAAGAGTGTTTTGTTCTACATGTTATGCTATATTCATCCATTCCCCTGGTTGCATTTATGGCCTGCTGTAGATTGTTCGTATCTTGCTCCAAAGTTGCTAAATAATGTTGCTGTCAGCCTGTTAACATTAAGTTCAGTTGTTGCCATGATTGTTCCTAGTGATCCTTGCACCCTATGAACTTGCACTTGCCATGCTTAGCTTCATAAACATGTATTATTTCTGTTGGTTGCCTTGCCATGCCATGTATTACTCTGTGGTGAGTGGTTCAAGCTCACCAACATGCCTACTTATCGTTATTCCTGCCATGTTTGAATCTGTCATATAACTTGCCATGTTTACATGGGTGCCATCATATCTTCTGATCCTTTTTGGCTCATGGTAAGTAAGGGACTTTTGTTCTATGCAATTAGTAGATTAATGCGTGCCTTTTTTTTGCCAAGATAAGTTCCTGTAACATGTTGTTTGATAGCTCTAAACATTGCAACCTGATGTTATTTTCTGCAAAGTCTGAACTGTTATTATTTGCAATCTTGCCATGTGTGTTTGAGCATGTTCTAGTGATTTCTGGAGATAGCTCAGTGTTCATGTTTTGTTATGCTTTACTTGTACATCATGTTCATGCCTTTTGTTTTCATATTGAGGTGCTGTAGAATGTTGCTTTGATGCTTGCAATATGCCTAGTTGCTGTTTTGGACAGATTATTGCTATAACTTGTATAGTGTGTGTGTGTTGAACCGTTGCTCCGTTTTGAGTGTGCTCTATATGAAACTTGCTTGATTTTGCATGTAGTTTCATATTATAATGTTACATCCCTGTTTTGGTGTGTTTGCTTGATGTTTGTATGCATTTTGCATCAATGCCATGTTTAACTTGTTTTGCTCATATCTTCTAGGCCGTAGCTCCGAATTAAATGAACTTTATATGTAACTTGACTAGAATCTCGTGTAGATCATCTTGGTACATCTTAACTTGTTGTTTAACAACTTGAACATAAGGTTTATTCAGTTCTGTACCAATTTCGAAATTTGCATATGAGGACTTACCGGATTTGTTATATGTTGTTTCCGGCCTCATTTAAACTTGCCTTGATGTGTTGCTCTTGTTTGCATCATCTCCTGCCATGAGTAGCTTCATGTAGCTTTGTCATGCATCATGCTTGTTGTGCATCATGTCTTGTTCATGTGTGGTGTGTTTACTATGTTGTGTGCTTCTTCTCGATAGTTCCCGTTTCGTTGCGATCATGAGGATTCGTTCGTCTATGCTTGGTTCGTCTTCGTGGCTTCATCCGTTCGTCTTCTTCATGGACTCGTTCTTCTTCCTTGCGGGATTTCAGGCAAGATGACCGTTACCCTGGATCTCACTACTATCATTGCTATGCTAGTTGCTTCGTTCTATCGTTATGTTGCGTTACCTATCTTTTGCTCATCAAGCCTCCCAAATTGCCATGAACCTCTAACCTTTGCCACCCTTCCTAGCAAACCGTTGCTTGGCTATGTTACCACTTTGCTCAGCCCCTCTTATAGCGTTGTTAGTTGCAGGTGAAGTTGAAGATTTCTCCATGGTGGACAGGATTATGTTGGGATATCACAATATCTCTTATATTATTAATGCATCTATATATTTGGTAAAGGGTGGAAGGCTCGGCCTTATGCCTGGTGTTTTGTTCCACTCTTGCCGCCCTAGTTTCCGTCATGTCGGTGTTATGTTCCCGGATTTTGTGTTCCTTACGCGGTCGGGTGATTTATGGAACCCCCTTGATAGTTCGCTTGGAATAAAACTCCTCCAGCAAGGCCCAACATTGGTTTTACCATTTGCCTCACCACCACCTACATTTCCCTTGGGAGTAATTAACCCGAGGGTCATCTTTATTATAGCCCCCCCGGGCCAGTGCTTGTCTAAGTGTTGGTCCGAACCAGAGCCACTTGCAGCGCCACCTCGGGGAAACTTGAGGGTTGGTTTTAGTTGTACGTAGTGTTCATCCGGTGTTGCCCTAAGAACGAGATATGTGCAGCTCCTATCGGGATTGTCGGCGCATCGGGTGGTCTTGCTGGTCTTGTTTTACCATTGTCGAAATGTCTTGTAAACCGGGATTCTGAGTCTGATCGGGTCTTCCTGAGAGAAGGAATATCCTTCGTTGATCGCGAGAGCTTATCATGGGCTAAGTTGGGACACCCCTGCAGGGTATAATCTTTCGAAAGTCGTGCCTGCGGTTATAGGCAGATGGGAATTTGTTAATGTCCGGTTGTAGATAACTTGACACCAGATCCGAAGTAAAACGCATCAACCGTGTGTGTAGCCGTGATGGTCTCTTTTCGGCGGAGTCCGGGAAGTGAACACGGTTTCTGTGTTATGATTGACATAAGTAGGTGTTCAGGATCACCTCTTGATCATTGCTAGCTTCACGACCGTTCTGCTTGTTCTCTTCTCGCTCTTATTTGCGTATGTTAGCCACCATATTATGCTTAGTCGCTGCTGCAACCTCACCACTTTACCCCTTCCTTTCCCATTTAGCTTTGCTAGTCTTGATACCCATGGTAATGGGATTGCTGAGTCCTCGTGGCTCAGAGATTACTACAACAACAGTTGCAGGTATAGGTTACGCGATGATCATGACGCGAGAGCAATGCTTGTTTGCGTTGAGTCCTTCTTCTGCTTCTTCGATCAGGGGATAGGTTCCAGGTCGGCAGCCTGGGCTAGCAGGGTGGATGTCGTTTGAGTTTCTGTTTGTGTTTCATCCGTAGTCGGATGATGCTCTTATGTATTGTGATGTTGTATTCGTGTGGCATTGTATGCCTCTTGTATGTATCCCCACCTATTATGTAATGTTGATGTAATGATATCCACCTTGCAAAAGCGTTTCAATATGCGGGTCTATCCTTGGTGGGACCTTCGAGTTCCTTTTGGATAGGGTCGCATATTGGGCGTGACAGCAGGTTAAGCATGAAGAAGCAAATCAACTTAGATAGATGTAGAGAAAAGGAAACGCCACTGGGTCTGGCCCGAGCGGCTTGGGGATGATGCAGCCCGAGGGGCGCCCCCAACAAGGTAAGCTGAAGACAAAAGCAAATGGATACATGCCATGGGAATGGACCCACGCGACCTGGGAATGGTGCAGCCCTGAGGGCGCTCCCAGCTGAATCGAAACTTGAAAGAAGTCACCTGATACCATTGCAGTGCGAGTGTCGGAGCAGCTGACGGTGCGTGGTGAAGAAGCCAATCCTCACAAGCCCTCGGGGCCACAAGCCTAGGGAGGGTTGCGAGGTCCGGGCGGCTCGACGAGGTCCATATCCCCTTCCTCCATGAGTGCGTGATGCTTGGCCACCTCATCTTCTAGCATGCTTGTCATCAGGCGCCGGTGGGCTGCAGCCGCGTTCGGCAGGCCGAAGGGCATGCGAACGTAGCTGTGTGGTAGACCCGCGCAACGCCCCACGCGCGAAGGTCTTTAGCACTCCTGAGACGCGACTCGATTGAGCCCTGGGTAGTCGATGCAGACGCGCAGCCCGCCATCCTCACATGGATGGGGAGCTACCCTGGGCAGGCAGTGGTTGTCGTGCATGACTCTCAATTCCTGCAACTCCTGAGCGACCTTGGTGATGAACTCATCGGGGTTGGGCCCTCCTTGCCTCACACCTTCCTGAGGGAAACATGCCGTGAAGCACGCCTCCAAGTGGTGCCCAAGCGCCTCCCTCACGATCTTGGTAAAGTGAGTGGTTCCCCAGGAGAGAGCCCCCGAGCCTTGCCCGAGGAAGGCGCCGGGCATGTCTTCCTATGCGACGGAGGGTGGCGCCCCTTGGATGTGCGCATGTCCGGATGTGGCGCCTCCGGAGGAGCCTGCCTCCTGAGGCCTTGAACCAGGTGATGTCTTCTTCTTCTTGGGAGCTACTTCAGGAAGGTTTCCATTCTTGCTGTCTGGGTCCTCGATTGACGTGGCTTGGAAGGCACGCTCGAGGGAGCACACCGCATCCTTCTCTTCGTAGGGGAGCGTGATGACCCCGCCACTTCCTGGCATCTTGAGGATGTTGTAGCCATGATGAGTCACTACCATGAACTTAGCCAGGGCTGGGTACCCGAGGATGGCATTGTATGGCAGGTGAATGTGGGCGATGTTGAATCCAATGAGCTCGGTGTGGTAGTTGTTGCGCTGTCCAAAAGTGACAGGGAGGCGGACCTACCCTATCGGGACAGTGGAACCATCAGTGACTCCTGAGAAGGGCTCGGTATGTTGAAGCTGATCATATGGCACTTGAAGATTGTTGAACGTCTCGACAGACAGGACGTTGAGCCCTGGCCTGCCGTCGATGAGGGTCCTGGTAACTTGCATATTGCTGATGACTGGGGAGCAGAGCATCGGGAGGACACCGGCCGTCGTCGCGCATTTGAGCTGATCCGCTGAGCTGAACGTGATGGCGCATGCAGACCACCTGAGAGGGCGCCTGGCCTCAAGCTTGGGAAGGACTGCATTCACCTCGCGAGCAAATTGCTTGAAGATGCGCTGAGAGGCTGGGGCCTGAGCGCTGCCCAAGATGCAAGCAATTGCACGCGGCTCCTGGAAGCCCCCAGCCCCCTCATCCTGATGATGGTCTTCATTCCATCTTGGTGGCGGTGGCAGAGGGGGAAGTCCTGCGTTGCCTTGTGGGCGATCCTCATGAGGCTGATCCCTCCAAGCTCCCTCGCGAGGCTGGTCCTGCCAGTGGTCCTCGCGAGGCCGGTCACGCCACCCTTGGCGAGGGCCACGGTCGTCCCATCGTCCTCCACCTCTTGTTCTGCCTTGGTCGTAGCCCCGATCATTGCGCTCGGGGCGTCGGCCGACGCGGCCTTCTCGCACGGCCCTGAGTTCTTGGCATTCGTTGGTGTTGTGGGTGTGGAGATCATGGTACACACAGTACCGGCTGCCCTTGGATGACTCTGGCTGGTCCCTGCCATGCTTTGTGTCTGGCTCTGCTGCAAGCACAGCTGCTTACTTGTGCTTCACATCCTTGGCCTTGGCTTTCTTCTCTTCTGGGTTTGCTGCTGGGAGCTCGAGAAGGGAGAGGTGTCCTTCCTCAGCCCTTCCACACTTGGTCGCCAGGTTGAACAGCTCTAGAGACGTACACACATCTTTGTGGATCGCCATCTCCTCCTTCATCTTGACGTCACAAACGCCATCATAGAACGCCGAGATGATGGCCTCCTCAGTCACCCTGGGAATCTTGAGGCGAGCATTGTCGAAGCGCTAGATGTACTTCTGCAAGGTCTCTCCGGGCTGCTGCTTGATGCAGCACAGGTCACCCACGGCCGATGGACGGTCGCGAGTGCCTTGAAAGTTGGCAATGAAGCGAGTGCACATCTCATCCCAGGAGGAGATCGTGCCGGGAGGCACATTCAGGAGCCAGGTGTGGGCGCCGTCCTTGAGTTCCATGGGAAACCAGTTCGCCATGACCTTTTTGTCCCCGTTGGCAGCTTCGATCCCCAGCTCGTAGAGCTATAGAAACTCCGCGGGATCCACAATGCTGTCGTAGCGAGTAGGCAGGTCAGGTTTGAACTTTCCTGGCCAGGCGACACCATGTAGCTCGGCGGTGAAGGCATGACAGCCTGCGGTGGCCACCGGAGCTCTCTGCTGATGCGGGGCTTGCTCCTGGAGGTTCCTACGCGCCGCTGTCCGGAGCAGCACGGGGTCTTGACGTGCTGGCGTAGGGATGCGGTCGTGGCGCTCCGGTGCCGGGAGCACGCGTGCACCTTCTTGGGGATGATGGATTTCTTGGCAGCTCCTTTCTTGTCGCGCTGGTGCCGGACGCGATGGGTCTCGTCCTGGGGCTGCGTGCCTTAGAGCCAGGGCACCGTCTTGGGGAGGCGATGGTGGAGGCACCTCCTGATCTGCGCCTCCTGCATAGGATGGAGGGCGAGGCAACGAGAGGAACGGCACAGGAGAGCCCCCTGTGGCGGTGACGAGCTCGGTGATGCGAGCGAGCCACTCCTCGTAGAGGTCGTCGACGGGACGGTAGTGCAGAAGCTCACGCGCCAGGAGTAATGTGGTGTGCGCGTCCGCGGGGGCGCGACGGGCGTGGGACGGTGAACCAGCTGGAGTCAGCGACAGAGTGGCGGTGCGGCCTTCCCGCCGCACCGAAGGATGCAGCGACGAGGCCTGCTGCTCGTTCCCCGTCGGGCCGGTGGCGGCGTTGGTGGCAGGCGACGGGGAACGATGGGGGCACCCGCCGACGGTAGCCTCTCGGCGACGCGGGCGGCGAGAGCAGACCGACGCTTGGCGTGAGCCCGGCGAGCGTCTGCCATGGACACGACAGAAGATCGACGCAAAACGGCGGAAGAAAGATTCTGGCTCACCCCTACATGGCGCGCCAAATGTCAGATGTTGGGTTTCGGCAGACCCTTAAGGTTCAAACTCTGGGGTGTGCACGAAGATCTCTCCCCTACCGATCTACGTCCGATCGTCTCGTGAGATATAAGCTAAAAATGATGAACAACACGAGGGACACAAGATTTATATTGGTTTGGGCCACCGTTGTGGTGTAATACCCTACTCCAGTGTGTGGTGTGGTGGATTGCCTTAGGGGCTGATGATGAACAGTACAAGGGAAGAACAGCCTCGCGAGAGGTGTTCTTGGGCTTGTGCGATGAACTGCTTGGGTGAGTTCGATCGCCTCTCTCTCTAATGAGCACTCGATGAATCCGTCCCCTTCCTCTGTGGTGGCTAGTCCTATTTATAGAGGCCCTGGTCCTCTTCCCAAATATTGAGCGGGAAGGGTGCCAACAACGGCCATTTCAAAGGGGAACATCTAGTACAAGTTATCCTGACTAAAGTTGGTCTTCGGCTGCCGAAGGCACTAGCGATGACGCCGTCTGGGGCTCCACGGTGACATCCATCCTGCCGCTCTGCTGGTCTTGGTCTCGTTGCACTGAAATGGCAACCTTTGCCTGATGCCTCGGTAGTCCACGCCTGTGCTTGCCCCCTTTGCAGCAAAGAGGAAACAAGGACACTGCGCACGCTGACGCCCGCCTGGCGCCCGCCTGGTCTCGATCATCATGGCTTGCGTCATGAGCACCTCGTGAGGTACCCTGCCTTGATCTCTTCACCTCCTCACGAGCCTGCCTGGCGAGGCCGTTCCTGAGGAAGCCTTGCATCGTCCGCCCCACGAGGCTTAGCCCCTCGCAAGGGTCTTGAGTCTTGTGCTGATGAAGATGGGCCGTACTGGGCCACCACTTGAGCCACGCCGCAGGCCGCAGGCAGGCAAGTCTGGGGACCCCCGTTCCCAGAACGCCGACATGAGTAGACCAGGATAGTTCCCGATATAGCTTTAATGTAGATGAGGGAGAGGGTAGCGGCTCCCGAAATGTTGAACGGCCAATAATGCATCCTCCTTCAATTAGCATGCCGAGGGAAGTAATGGTAGGAGGACGCGGAAAGGAGGCAACACGATGTGAATACAGCGTAGTTTGCACTCATATAAAGGCGCCCCACCATTCCAATGCATCTACCACATCATACGCACCTACACTAAGTGCAACAATGCTCATTCCAGACCCATGGCGGCGATGCGCACAAGCGGCCGTGCCAGATGGTCCATGATGCTAGCCTGCGACATGGCACCGAGGATCGTCTCCAGAGGGTGTTGGCGACCAGTTGGTTCATGGCCATCGTCGACACCAGCTACGACTCTTACTTGGACAAGATGATTGTTGCCACTATCAACAAGTTCACCATCATCAAGAAGCTCGCGGACGACATCTCCATACTCCTCCAGCCCACGTGCCCGGGCTACTCATTGCCGGCCACCCTAATCGTCCTCCATGGCGAGAACCTCTTTCAAGCACTGGAGGCCCTGCGACTGCCCGCCGACACAATGAAGAATGTCAACCTGGAGGTCGCCCTCGCCGCGAGGCACCTCACCCTGCAAGAATTCATCGACGTACACATCCACGTGTACGAGGAAGTCATGTACATAGGTATGTACAAGGCCGATGAGGATGCTACGACATTGGCCTTCTTTAACCGGTTGGAAGCCTTGGACGCCTTTGTTGAGAAGCACCTTGACCTCGCCACAAAAGCCACTACTCCTCGGCCAACGGTTGGTGGCCCGGTGCACTGAGTCGAGGAGGAGGAGATCGTTGATGGATGCATCTTTCTTCTTGCCTCCTGTAATCACCACTGCGATCGCGTCATCGTGGCCTTAATTCTTATTGTACTATTGCATTGCCCTTCCAGTCGATAAGGACATGTGTGATCCCTTTTCCCACATTTGGCGTCAATTACTTGCATCACTGTAACTAGTACTCCCTCCGTCAATTAATAAGTTGTGCTTACTTTTTGCATCAACTTCATAATTTACGTACGAATCCGATCTACGAACTACTCATAAATTCAAAAACTGCGACCAAACTTTTAAATTTAAAACTACTCGTGCAGCATGCCTGTCATGTTCGCGAGCTCAAAACGGGAAACCGGAACATGTACGTTAAGCATGTCCCTTCCATGTCACATACCACATTGTCGCTCCGGTCCCCCGGTCAACGCGCATTGGCTAGGCTTTATATCACTACAAGATGTGGGACATCATGTGACCAAACCGACGATGCGCCAACCTAGCTACTACCCTACTTATCGGGTGGGAAAAGCCCCTCCCTAGCGTTTCCAATCGTTATGTCTATCTACCGATCACACGCAGAACCAAATGTTACAATTTATACGTGTTTAAAAGGAAAAGGCGTGCCGCGTTCGCGTCGCACCCCCACACGTCTGGGAATCGGGAGTACTCCACGGTCCATCCGGCACGCCACATAGCTAGGGAAGGCATGTTGCCTAGCATTTTCACTTCCATGTGGGACCGCAATTGAGCAAAATGACTATCGGCAAATCACACCCCACCTGCCGGGTTGGAAAACAGAAACGAGGAGGGGAAGATCTAGCTGTAGCACAGAAGCAAAGAAATTTGGTGTCAGATGGGACTCGTTGATAGAGTAGGAGCTCTCCATACTACTCCTACTACGAATTTTGTACTACTACTACCACTATACAACTAGGCACGTGCATGGCACAACATCATAGGAATAAAAAATGGGAAGATCTTTTTTTGCGTGATATATCTTTTTTTCAGTCAACGTAGTATGAATACAATGTGAGGGGAACCCATGAAGCCATGTGGCACGTCTAGAGGTCTTATTGAGAGCTTGTGTGTGGATCGATCAAACTGTGGTGCTGCTCATTCGAGAAGAACGTGTATGGGTATAACTTTAGGTTATAGTAGATCCGAATCGCAGCCACCTGGACCATTGGATCAACATCAATCAACGATTTATACCGTGTACATGCAAATACACGCATTGATTCCCAAAAAATAATGAATAAAAAATATATAATACATAATAATGCATATTGGGTTTCTCTAAAGTCAAACTTTGTATACTTTCAACAATTTTTAGGAAAAGGTATTAACATATACACCACCAATTATCTTAGTTCTAGCCGGTTCTTCGGTTGCTTGGATGAACTCCATCTCATTATTCAGGTTGATTTTGTGCATACGACAAGATCATCGACCATCGAAGATTTGTTTAGTAACGATTGTTGATTTGTATCACCGGGTACGATATGCATGTGCACCAATTGATTTCCCTCTATGCGTAGCCAGGTCTCTCGCTATTTCCCCGCACAAAATGTCCGATCTATTTCTCCAGTTAAGTCACCCCCTCTTTATCCACATACACAGCGACCAAACCACGACCTCTCTACATAGGACCTCCTACCACACACATTAATTTCCCTCCCTGACTCATCATACTTGCCTTCCTCTTTGTCTATCGACCAGACAAGTGCGCCAACGCATGTTATCGTCCCCTCTCTTTAATTATCGATCTCGCACTTGTACTCCTTCCTTGTCTTCGCCTAGTTGGCCTCTCACATCATCTTCCAATAGGCACCCCCTCTTTCCTAGCGCTTGTACACTCGTAAAGTTCTCCCCTCTATCTGTGTCTATCAATATGCTGCGTAAGCAATCCCCCCTCTCTTCTCGTATATCGCCCCCTCAACATACATATATTATGTATTCAACCCTCTCTTTGATAGAAACATATGTATAGAGGCATGTCGGACCCACCATCTCCCTCTATCTCTTTAACACACCCACCAGGTGTTTCCATGGAAGACATGTATGAAGAGAAGAGGTGCACGCACACACGCACTGCCTCCCTCACACACACATGAGGGTACATGGTGGAGCACATTTCTCTAAGGAGAGTTAGCCCTTGTGATAATTTGACGCATATTGAAAGACTTATTAGATGACGTGGCACTAGTACTTTGAGCATGGTTAATAGTATAGCCAACAACCGGCTATATGGAGTTGCCGTGTCATATATAGTCAACCTAATAGCCAACGTGTATAGTACAACTAGTTGCTAAGCAGTACTACTTTATTAATGCATGGTCCACTGCCACTCTCACAAAGTTTCTTGGAGTCCGTATTGTAGCCGGTTGTTAATCCATAGCCCGCTTCCCTTCTATCTCCTCTTCTTTCTCATACAACTCAACACAAACATAATTGTTTAATCATTATAGCCTGCTGACTGTAACTTATTATACTTGCTCTTCCAGTACGTGCAAAGCACGTAGGAAACAAAATACGAGCAAGTTTTTGTTTCATGGGATGTCTCTCTTTTTCAGTAAATATATTTTTGAATAGAATGATGGGGGATCTCAATGAAGCCACATGGCACACATGTGGAGTTGTTGTTTGCTAGCTTATTGCGTGGATTGATCACACATATGTGCTGATTGTTCTAGAAGTACGTACAAACGGCTGGGTACAATGAGGTTACTGTAGACGTGAATCCCAGCCATTCCGAGGCACTTAGACCATTGGATCAACATCAATGAATGGCTAATATCGCGTCACACGTGAAATTGAGAATCTCTAAACTGATTATAGAAATAGCTAGCTGTGGGCTACTCATTTTTTGCTTTGAGAGGTTGCGGGCGTCTGGCTCCGCCATGATGGCCTCTAAGAACATGGGCCCACGTACGCATACGAGAAACATATGTAATGAGGATTTCTAGTGACCGATCTCATTAAGGAGGCAAAGCAAGTGTTACCCTTTACAAATTAAGTTAGGCGATAAACTTACAGCCCGTCGCGCTGGTGTCGCCCCAACGCACGGTCGGTCTGGCCCGCCGCTGACCGAAGGGACACACAACGGCTTGGTGAGTCACTGACACGTGCGACCGCATGTAAGAAGTAGCGCCAACACATGGTTATTCTGGCCCGCTGCTTACCGAAGGGACGTGCACCGGCTTGGAAAATCACTTACATGTGCGACCGCATGTTAGCAGTAGCATGAACAGACGGTATGTTTGTCCCGCCGCTCACCGAAGCGACGGGCATCGGCTTTGTACATCACTTATGTTCGACCGCCTGTGAGCAGTAGGAAACTGATAGGCCAAGCTCCCCCACCTACCACTCGCCAAAAGCCCGACCTTTTATTTTAGATCCCTTTAGAAAAATGAAGATCACACATAGAAGCAGACCATGGCAGTTGCGAACGCTCGTGTGGCAGTTTCATGGGCAGGGGAGGGGCGTGGCATGGTAGTTTTGTAATATGCCATGGCACTTCTTTTTCTACTGCCATTTTTGTCCAATAACTGGCGCCGTCAGATACATATCTTACGGTTATTGGGGCATTCGCTAGAAATAGCCTCGTGGCGAGCTATTGACTAGTCTTTTTTTCACACACATTACATCGACACATATCATCTCTCTCCCTCTTTCCCACGCACACACCTAGTCTCTCAGGACTTCTCACACACACCATCTCTAGATCTCTAGGTCAATGCCACCCACATACACTTGTACTCTACGTTTAGTACGTTGTACATGAAGAGAAGAGGTGCACACACACACTCGTCCTCTCTCACACACGCATCTGTAGCTACGAATTGTAGTGTTCTCAACCATCCGATTGGCTCTATCATAGGTTCACGTTGCTCCTTGGCATTGAGATTGAGAAGTTTAAAATGCGGAGGCTCGGCTGGAGGCGTGAGGTTTCCATTAATGTGCGGGCAGCACACGACACCAACACGACACGAGCTTGGTCTGCCTGCACTACAAAAAATACATTTCCGTGATGATACATGTTAGTCATAGTAGGTCACGTTTTCTGTCATGCATGTACATCCATGACGATTTTATGAAAGAATCAAGATAGTCATACATGTGCTGTCGTAGAAGTGTTCCATGACATTACCAAAATTATCATCACAGAAGTGTCCACTTCCATGATGATCAATCACATGTCATGTAAGTGCTTTCGTCAAGGGTGACCGACACGTGGCATCCACTGTAACAAGTCGCCGTTAAGCTATCGGGTCCGGTTTTGGATCCGATAACACGCTAATAGCCTGGACCAATGAGGATTTTCCACGTGTAAAATTCTCATTGGCCGGAGGAAACACGTGTTGGCTCACCATTGGGACAGATGTTATCCATTCATTGAACAGGAGGCGCCTATGATACATCGACACGTGGGACGACCCAACAGAGGCCCATTCCGGTGAAAAGGACGGCCCGTTTAACTTGGTCAAAAGGTAACGGGCCGGCCCACGGAAAGTCAGTTCCTATATATCCCATTTACGGCCGCTAACTCACAACCCGTTACAACTTATCGGAATTAAGCCAAGTAGCTTCATCTGGGCCATCCAATATGATTCCAGCCCGTTGTAACTTCCGGCCCATGTATGGCCCATGATGTCTTTCGGCCCATAAGAGGCCATTTGTAACTCTTGGCCCATTAATGGCCCGTGATGAATCTGGCCCGCAATGAACAGTGTACCCCTTTATACCCATTAACGGCCCATTATTCCATTGGGCCGTTTCCAACCCGTGTTATCTTTCGGTCTTCTCAGTGCCCATTTATTCTCGGGCTCATTTCCAGCATTCGGTTACTTACGGCCCGTTATTGGCCTTTTCTGCTTGTGGGCCAAATTTAGCCCGCGGTTACAATCCGCTCGTTTGTGGCCTGTTAATCCATTGGGCCGTTTTCATAGCGTCATCAAATACGGCCGATTAACGACGACCCGTTATTGTCGGCCCATGAATGGACGATTCCAAATCTAGCCCGTTTACGACCCATAATGCGGTCTGTTATTGGCCCATGTTTGGCCTATCGATCATACGACACGTAGAAGGCCCATTGATGCTACGGCCCATAGAAGGCCCATTGTTTCTACGGCCCTTAGAAGGCCCATTGTTTTTACGGCCCGTAGGAGGCCCATGGTAATTATAGTCAAGATGTAGCCCATGGTTATTATGGCCTAGTTTTAAAAAATAGGTTATTGCAGCCACTAGCAAACCACGGAAAAAGAACTGCACTGACTACAAGCAAAAAAATAAAGAAGACAACAAGGAAATATATAAGCAAGCAACTTACGGTAGGCTATCACGACTATTACACATATTACATACATTGGGCATCAAAGTTCACTACCAGTGCAAATATAGGGAACAAATCAGCATATCACATACACTAGTTGTCAAAGTTGGCGACCAGTGCGAATAAACACCGCAGCAAAACAAGTCCAGAACTAAAACCACTTCAGAAGAGCTCAAGAAACAATATCCTGGGTACCCATAACGCTGGCAAGATGCTTAGCAAGCTTATTTACTTTCTCTTGTTTGGCGTTTAAATCCTCCAGCACTTGCTGTTGCACTAGAAAGTATGCATCTAAATTCTACAGGGACTTCCTCAGTCCTTCGGCTTCTTGCCGCAGCACAACTGACTGATGCCTTCCAGCTTGTAGCTGAGACTAAAGAAGCCGAAGTAATTCAGGCAGCAAGGTCGAAGAGCTTGTGCCAGCAGTACTGGCCAGTAAATCGAACACTACATCAACATAGGACTGTGGGGTTTTCTCAGTGTCTACAAGATCATTTTTATCACCTTTCTTGGAGACCAGCAGGGTTGTCTCACTATCTTGAACCTTATTTGCATTACTTTCTCTACCATTGGATAGTGGGGTGCTCTTCTCCAATATTGTGTTCGCATACTACAAGAGAAACAAGCAGACACATCACAAGTTTAGCATGTAGTATACCAAACTCATTTTGTTAAACTAGTTCAGTAGTAAGGTGGACTGGATAACAACATGAAACAAACATATATCTATGTACTATGGTCACTGTATTGTCCATATCATTCTAGTTTATGCTGCCAAATCAACATAGATACATAGTTCAGCTCATATATTTTTAAGACACAACAATATAGACAGAATATAAGTGTGAGAAACTACACAGCATTGGCAACACTTGTAATGTGCATCACATGAGAACATAACTGTTTATACAACTGAAACTGAAATCAACATAGAGCAAGAAGTTAGAACAGCAATCCAGTTAAAGAAATAGGTTTAAAACATACCTGCTGCGCCATTGGAGTTTCAATTGGATCGTTCAAATTTGAAAGTAGTTGGTATGAGTAAATACAGTGATGCAACAACAAAGGAGTATGGACCATAGCTACGGAACCTGACCTGAGAACAATTCTTCTTCTACTTTAAGCGTTGACTTGGGGTTCGGAGTGGTGTCCCTCGTGCTTTGGGCACTGCAGTTGCCTTACTAACTGCTCGTGTTTGGGTGCTCTATGGTGGAGATGGTGCTGTGTCAACTGGAACTGGGTTAATATCTGCTGGGGTTGGGGTTAGAAGGCATGTATGATGGCTAACTAAACGTGATAGAATGACATAATTCAAAATATGATTACTATGTAAACAGGATGAGATGATATAATTATATTATGTCTTTATAAAATGGGTTGGCATGCCATATTCCAGATACATGCTGTCTATGTAAACATCTTGGCATGATATAATTCAAATATATGATTTATATACTAAGCAAGTGAGCAGAGGGAAATCGCATATATGATGTGTCAACTAAGGAGATGGCATTCAATATTGTGTATATGATGTAAAAACTAAGCATTGCAATACGACATATGCATGATATGAGTAATACAACCCTGCCAAGTTTGAGCATACACCTCAGGGGGATAATAGGACAGGTCATCTGCCTCTGAATCCTCCCATGAAGAGCTATCTGTAAGCATCAAGACATCTGCTTCAGCAGGTAGCATTGTCTTCTCTGAAGACCTTGTTTTCACTCCAGATTTATCCATCACCAATTCAAATGGCTGATGCACAGGAAGGGCAGTTGAATATACAAACATTGTCGACAAATGCAACGAGAAATACAAAAAAGGATGGCATGATATAATTCACATATACGACACTTGGCTAAACAGCATGGCATTGCATAATTCACATATATAATGCCTTGCAACAATATAGCATTGCATAATTCACATATATAATGTCTTGCAACAAGATGGCATCGCATAATTCACATATATGGTAATTAGACATTAAACAGGTGGCATTCACACAAAGCATGTCTAAACTAAGCAAATGACATAGCAATGCAAGATACCATACACACGATATGAGCAACATGACCCTGCCAAGTTAGAGCATGCACCTCGGGGGGGGGGGGGGATATTACTGGTCATCTATCTCTGAATCCTCCTCTGAGGAGCTATCTGTAACCAACAAGACATGCGCTTCGTCAGTTAGCATTGTCTGCTCTGAAGACCTTGTTTCCACTTCATATTTTTTCCATGACCATGCCAAATGGCTGATGCACAGGAAGAGTAATTGAATGTAATAAAATTGTTGACAAATTTAACACGTAATAAAAAAATGATGGCATGCTATAATTCACATATAAGATGACTGGCTAACCAGGGTGGCATTGCAAAATTCACATATATGATGCCTGGCTAAACAAGATGGCATTGCATGATTCACATATACGATAAAGAAACTAAATAGATGGCATTGACACAAAGCATGTCTAAACTAAGCAGATGACATATTTGATGTATACAGTAAGCAATGCAAGGCACCATATGCATGATATTACCAACATCAGCATGCCAAGTTAGAGCAAAGACCTCAGGGGGTAAATAGGAGTGGTCTTCTCCTTCTGAATCCCCCTCAGAACAGTTATCTTCCTCTTGATTACGATCCAAAATGGGTGAAGGGGGGGCTGCCTTTGCGCCCACCATGGAGCGACGTCTGCATGAAATTTTATTGCCACGCAAGGCTCGTCTCTTTTGCTCTGCGTGTTCAGTTCCATTGTGTACAATAACTGACATGCATAGGAATAAAACATAGTGAAATTATGTAAGTAGTGCATGCACAAATCCAGAGTGATGGTAGCAAACTGTGGATAGACCCAAAACCAATTAGCAGGCAGATAATAGCTTTAGTTAAAAAATAGAGATAATGGCTCCTTTAATATTTGTTTACACCCAACATGAAACTCATAGTAGACACCCGGGATTAGCCAGATAGTAGACAGATAGTACTGGTTGCCCTACCCCACAACCATTTAAAAACTCAAGTTTCAGCATTAGTTTGGACCTGACTCAGAGTCTAATAGGTGAACATGACCATAAAGTAGCATGTCATCATATTAAGTGATGCATAAATTAAGTAGACACGGAAGAGTGCGACCTCTCTTGCGGACCTGTGTAGTCCTCAAGGTCATCTGCTTAGTTGATGATGGTAATGCCGTTGTCATGAATGCCGGCGGTGGGGAACAAGATCTGAGGCAGCGAAAGACAGTCTGGAGAGCGGATCCCTGCTGTGGTGAACCCTTCCGTCGTTGGAGCAGCTGAGTTGGGGTGGAACACATCACAACAGGAGTAGGACAAACCACACAAGGTTTTCTTTGACACATATCTGTAACAGAAGTAATTGTGTAAGGGCTTGTTTGAATTTGAGGACTCTAACAATGCAGGGATAGGAAATGGACAGGAATATGATATGAATGCACGTGCGAAACAGAGAATTTAAAAACACAGGATTTCTGCCACTCTAGGTGTTTGATTCACAAGAATTGGAAGATCACAGGATGCAAAGAAGCATGGTGAGATTAAGTCAAACCACAAGAAAATGTATGGTTATAATGCTATTATGCTACTATCTCTTAGTATTGTGCTTCATGAATAGGAATTTGAAAAGGAGGACAAGTGGATATTAAAGTTCCTACGGTTTTTCATTCAAGGAGACACTAAAGGAACAAATCCTACAATTTTCCTTTGCTCCATTCCTTTGAACCAAATTCATGAATAGTAGTACCATAGGAAACTTCCCAATTCCTATGTTTTTCCTTCACTTTTCCTTTCAAGCACTGGCGGTTCTAGTAGGCAGGCTTGAGCAAGGAAAAGCCTACACTCAAAAAATGTTTTTGTGCTACTTCTATTACTTTGGACCCAGGCCACTGCCCTACTAGCTCAACTCCCAGGCTCATCGACAATTGCACAGCTCAAACGTGCAGAGATTAATAATGATGGCATTCAAGAGAGTCCATAATAGATAGCTAAGTTGCCTGGTACCTCACTGCTTGTCATATAGCAGGATAAAATAATCGTATTTCACGTTACTATGTGTGCTCAGTGGACAATATATATAACATGTAGAGTAAAAAAGATATGCAACAAGTGTACAACCTCTTTGGCGAAGCCATGTCGATCTCAGCGTGATTGGGTTGGTCAGTGAGGATGCTCCGGCTAACTTGGCTATCGGAGGAGGGGAAGAAGATCTTAGGCGTCTGGAGATGGAGCCCGGGGTACAGCTCCGCTGTGATGGAGGGTTTCGTCATTGGAGCAGCTCCGGTGAGTTGTACGACGCCGAGGCTGAAGCAGGACAAGAGAGACAATGTTAACCTAAGTGGAATTCTAATATGATCTCCAATAGATGACGTAAAGTACATAACCACCAAGTGCTAGATGTAAAATACATCAGCCGCTCATCTCTGAACTTAACTATCGAGACTGAATTTAACTGTCGAAATTGAACTTAACTGTTGAAACTGAATTTTGCTGTCGGAACTAAATTGTACTGTCGAAACTGAACGCACTAGTGGCAGAAAAGCAGTAGCAGTAGCAGCAGAACGTGCGAGAGCCGGGGCAGCTAATCGTGTAGCAGCATCAGGTGAGGCTACACGTCAGTCGACTGACTTTTTCATCTCTGGTCAGTCAATTTTCCAGCCATTGGATACGAAATCAAGGGCCTGCAATTCATCTTCAACCTCCACCCCCCTGAGCCGCCTGCCACCACCGGCCAAACATCCGCCCCCCGCCGCCCGCGGCCGACGGTGCGCCGCCCCACCCACCCCGAAACCACTCCCCACCGTCGCTCCGCCGCCGCCCAGGCCGTCCCTCTAGGCCCTCCCGTTCCGAGATTTTTCTCCGGCGATCCCCATGCCATTGCCCCACCTCGGCCGGTGACCACCGCCCCCTCGTTGAACCCTAAGATAGATAGTGGGGTACCTCTTTGGTGAGCCGCCCTCCCCGCTGCAGCTGGTAGTTCCTTAACTCCGGCGATCCCCCCAACCCATGAAAATCGACTGGCCCAAAAGTCGATTCAGTCGGCTGAAGTGTAGCTAAATCGGAGCAGCATCGCAAGCAAGAGCAAGAGCGAGAGAAGCAACGTGAGCAAGAGCAAGAGCGATAGCGATAGCAAGAGCAGACCAAGCAGGGGACCAAGAGCAAGAGCAGAGAAGTAGCGCGAGAGAGAGCTAAAGCAGCAGCAACTCCTACTAATGTGGACGTCGCCGCCGAGGGAGCGACGTCGTGGAGGAAGTGTCCGGCGACGCCGCCGTGGATGGAGCCGCACCCTGTCGGCTCGGGACCGAGCGCCGGCAGCACCGTGAGTTTGAATAAAGAAGAAAATGCGGCGATTAGTGTACAAGCTCTTTGGTGGCGCCGATTCGGCCTCAGCTTCATCAGAGGAAACAGTGATGATGATGCACTTCCGGTGGTGCAGGTGAAGACGGCGGTGTGGGAATGGAGGTGGCGCAAAAGACGAGGGGAACATCAGGGCAGCTCCTAGGAGGTGGAGGACGGAATGGCTAAACCGGTGGGACGACGAGATCTACGATGGATCCTCATCCAGTACAGTGGATGAGGGACGTCGAGGTGTTGCTGTGGACGACGTCATTGGGGAAGAGGCTCCGGCTGGGTGGCGGACAGAGGAGGGTATGGGGCTTCGCAGGTTTTCGCGGCCTCGGTGTACGAATGGCTGGGCGGATGGGATGGGAGTGAGGAACCATGGCTTAGGGACGCGCTTGTCCGGAATGTGGGGTAAGTTATGAAAGTACCCCCACCGATTTGACCTAGGTGGTTCTTTTGTTTCAGGGGTATCACGGGCACTTCGCTTGTCGGGATTTCACAAGAGGTGGGAGTTTTCGCGCGTGTTGTAATTTTGGAATGGCAAGGCGCGGGTTGAGATGGAGGGAGTTGTCGGAGCACAACCAGAAAAAGATATATCTTAAATATTTCAGGGTAACAAGGCACGGGTTGAAGATGCAGGAGTTTCGCAGCACGATACACAGAGACGGTAGCTTGAAATTTCGGCATAATAAGGCGCAGCTTGAAATTTCAGGAGAACAAGCTTGACATGTACCCAGAAAAAAGACAATTCACACCACATCACTAGAGAGAGCTATGTCCCGTTTTACTATATTACTAGAAATGCATTCAAATACAAAAAAAAACTAAAAAAATCGGTACAATAAACATAACATGTACAGTAGCAAAAAAAATGCACTTCCCTCAAGAATAAAAAAATGTGTATTGTCTAGCATATGGACTAAATTTGAGTACATTTTCCCTGTTTGAACGGGATTGTACTCAGATTAGTTATACAACCATCTAAATGTTATCTTCACAACACATGACATGAATATAGGAGAAGTAAATTCCTATATAAATTCGAACTACATGTACATACGATCTCAAATTCAAATATATGTATCCATTTTATGTTGAATTCAAATCATAGTACATGTATGCTCTCGCTCGATGTTCAGAATCTAAAGCATGTATGATATACTACGTACAATGTGTTTACAAGAAAAACACACACACAAACACCATTTAGACTAGTAAGGTACACATGCATTGCACGCATGAGATTTGGCAACCAAATGATGAATAAATACCACATTATAGCATGTAAGCTTTGAGTCATATATGCATGATGTAGATGTTCGTTTAATTCTTATAGTTCATTTCATTTAAAATCATCTAGTTTTTATAAGAAAGCTAATCTATTTTAAGATTCATGGAATTGTGCGTTGTAAGGCATAAAGTAAAAACAAATAATGCCAAATCATGTAGAAAAACATTTCGGCAATTCTGATATGGAAGATTCTAGAACAAAGAAGAAGTGCTTGTGTTTTGAGGTTTGTGCATTATGCTTAAGTTCAACCATGGAGTCTTCTAGATTCTACATGTGGCAAAATCTGGTGGAATCTAGATGATATCCAACAGCCAGTAGTGCTCAAATTTGCCATGTCTGCACCATTGGATTGGCCTCATCCAACAACCATCTTTCAAAGTTAAAGTTATCCGCACACTATATAAAAAATATAAAATATAATATATATAGGGGTATAGATATAGATATGTGATGCGAAAGCCACCCATCATCTCCAATTAGAATAGTGTGTCCATGCATGGATGCAATGTGGCCAAACAATTTTTGCCATCAAAATCTCAAATTCAAATTAGTCTGACCTTGTTCAATGTGTATACAGTACAACATGCTCGTTTCCAAACCACACCACGCATATCTCAGTTATATTCATGCATGCATGGGTTTCAAACATCATGATCTCTTATTCAAATATTTGAATTCTACTTTACATTGATTATGACCTCACCTAGTCTTTTACACCCACACAGTCGTCTTCTCTTTATAATTGTACCACTAACTTTCTCTCGTGCATGCATGCACACACTGTACCAGTCGGCATTACCCATCGCACACATGCAATCTTTTTCTTCAGGTCGGTCTCCCATGCATGCACACACACACACCTCCCCCTCTCCATCATATCGGGCATTCTTTATCTCTCACGTGCATGTGCAACGATCGATGTTCCTCTATGTGTGTGTATATGTAGCTAGGTCTTTCACAGTTTTCCACACAAACTGATCAATCTATATATTTAGTGAGGTCTCACCCTCTCTCCCACGTCCACGTCGATCAATCTATACCTCTCTATATAGGATTACATAGCTAATACACCCACATTAGTTATATATCCAATGTCCCCCTTTCATCATCCATGCCTTCCGCTTCATCTCTTAGACGCGCGCACAGTGGCAAAGACAGGGGGCAACAAGGGCCTTGCCCCCCCTAACATCACTATATATCAAGGCTAATATGAATGTGATCATTAGACAATTGCTAGTAAAATAGTTTAAGTTGATGAATTGGCTCTCCTCGTAAAGTATTAGCAATGCTTGGCCCCCTAGCTCATTTATTTTTCATGGCTCCGCCACTGCGCAGCAGCGCATGTTCTCGCCCCCTCTCTTTAAATATCGATCTCACACTTGTGCACTTCTTCATAGTCTCCCTCCATTTGGCCCCTCGCACCATCTTCTAGACCCTCACCAGATTTTGCCACATGTACAATCTAGCAGACTCCATGGTTGAACTTAAGCATAATGCACAAACCTCAAAACACAAGTGCTTCTCCTTTGTTCTAGAATCTTCCGTATCATAACTGCCCAAACTTTTTTTCTAGTTGAATTGCAATTATTTGTTTTTACTTTATGCTTTACAACGCACATTTCCATGAATCATAAAATAGATTAAGGGCTTCTTTGATTCAAAGGATTCTCAAAGGAATTTTGGAGGATTCTAATCCTTAGGAATCTTTCCTATCTTGGTTGTTTGATTCGTAGGATTGTAAACATTAGAAATTTTTCCATAGGATTCACTTGCACTAGATTTCATAGGAAACATCCCATCCACTCAAACCTCTTTGAAGGAATCCTGCGTTTTTTCTATGCACAATCAAACATCGTACAATCCTGTAGGATTCAAGACGACATTCCACTCTCATCCCATGTTTTTCCTATTCCCGTATTTTGGAAATCCTATGAATCAAAGAGGCCCTAGCTTTTTTATAAAAACTAATTTATTTTGAATGAGATGAACTATAAGAATTAAACGAAGGTCTACATCAGGCATATATGACTCAGAGCTTACATGCTATAGTGTGGTATTTATTCATAATTTGGTTACCAAATCTGATGCGTGCAATGCACGTGTACCTTACTAGTACTTCGTGTATATGAAAAACATGTAAATTAGAATTCCAATGGCACGCTGCACAGTGTCTCTCTTACAGTTCATGAAGCCACGTGGCACATGTGGAGGCGTTGTTGCGACCTCCTTGTGTTGATTGATCACAGTGACGTGCTGCTGGTTCCAGAAGAATGTACTCGTCCTCTCTGAGCCACACTGGGGGTACATGCACAAAGCGAAGATGTGCACGCATGCCGTGCACACACTCATTCCCTCGCACGCAAACGCGGGTCCACGGGGGGATGCATTTTGTACGAAGATCCACCCCATGTGATAATTTGACGCGTGTAAAGTCCTTCATTTCATTGATGGTCAATTAATACAGCGCATGCAAATTGAGTGGACGTGAGGGTGGAAGAAAGACATTACTACTCCACTGCGCGCATGTGAGTAGTTAAATCATGGGTTGCTAGTACATCCATTGGTCCCCTTCGTATTTTGTGCCAATTTTTGACCATATTTGTAAGTAACATATTATTTATGCATGTCATAAAAAGTGGCACAAAAAAGGGGGCCAATAAACCAGGACGCAGGCAACAAGATCAATTTTTGCCAGGGCTACTGTTGGTGGCCTTTGTATTTAAATATGGATGGAGTGGAGTAGTACTATCTTTATCTTAGCCTCGTAGGGCTCTCCTAGCGCCTAGGCTCGCCTTCCCGCCTCGCCCACTGGATCCCGCCATGGAGGATCCCACCATGGATAATCCCTCATATCCCAGGATCCCGCGGGCTGCCCTCTCGCTGCGGCCCGCAACACCGCCGCCTTTGAGCGAAACCCACATGTGCTTTAGAGGGGATCCACTGCTTTGGAATCACAGATCGGTGGCACCAGAGGACATGCTAGGGCTGCGTTTCAAGTGTTGGGCAGCAAGGGAATATCGGATCGAGGAAGCATCGCATCAATTGGAGAGAAGTTCCAAGGAGTTGCGCCTGGCGCAGCACAAGGCGCAGGCGCAAGTCGATCTCAGGGGAGAGATGCTGAGGGATGTCAGCATCTAGCAGCATCACATTGATTTCGAGCTAGGGCTAGTGGCAGAGATCATATTCACGGAGTCGACTATGGAGGAAAGAACGCGCATGCCTGCGCAATGGCATGAGCAGCCAGTGCAACTGTTCAAATGGGCGGTAGGAGAAGCCAAATCCCGGGACTAGTTGCGGCGGCGCCGCTGGGCATGCATCATAGGCGAGGTGAGCTGCCCTCCTTCCCCGCCAGCGATGCAGTGACCTAATCGGTTGCTGCTGCAATGAACTTGCAACGCCATGTCGGTTTGCAACCTTGACAATAACTCCATCTATATGCATTGTATTCTTGTGAAAAATACTTGGTCATTTGGAAAAAGATGGTAATTGATTTATCACTAGTTTTAGAATGCTTGGTCGTGACAATCAACCGAAGCCACAACCAGAAGTCTCCATCGTGTAAGTATCTATGGTCGGTCACACCAACAGACGGTCGGTTGGACCCGCGTCTCACCGAAGGGACACAGATCGGCTTGGTCTGACATGTACGACCAGTTACATCACTGACTTGTGTGACCCCGTTTGAGCAGTGTAGTACTCCCTCTATCTTAGTTTACAAGTCTTGCACGTCTACCTAGGTCGTTAATTTGACCAAGAGGCATACATTACGAAAAATATATCATTACAAACTTCAAATATTCTATTTTTCAATGATATAATTTTTATGTTAAACAATTTATTTTATATAAGTTACATTGATGCCCTAGATACAGGTGCAAGCCTTGTAAGCTGAGATGGAGGGTGTCGGTGTCAAAACCGGCGGATCTCGGGTAGGGGGTCCCGAACTGTGCGTCTAGGAGGATGGTAACAGGAGACGAGGGACACGATGTTTTTACCCAGGTTCGGGCCCTCTCGGTGGAGGTAAAACCCTACTCCTGCTTGATTAATATTGATGATATGGGTAGTACAAGAGTAGATCTACCTAGAGATCAAGGAGGCTAAACCTTAGAAGCTAGCCTATGGTATGATTGTTGTTCGTCCTACGGACTAAAACCCTCCGGTTTATATAGACACCGGAGAGGGCTAGGGTTACGCAGAGTCGGTTACAATGGTAGGAGATCTACATATCCGTATCGCCAAGCTTGCCTTCCACGCCAAGGAAAGTCCCATCCGGACACAGGACGAAGTCTTCAATCTTGTATCTTCATAGTCTTGGAGTCCGGCCAAAGATGATAGTTCGGCTATCCGGACACCCCCTAGTCTAGGACTCCCTCCGTAGCCCCTGAACCAGGCTTCAATGACGATGAGTCCGGCGTGCATATTGTCTTCGGCATTGCAAGGCGGGTTCCTCCTCCGAATAAATCATAGGAGGTTTTGAACATCAGGATAGTGTCCGGCTCTGCAAAATAAATTCCACATACCACCGTAGAGAGAATAATATTTACACAAGTTCAATCTGCTGACGTATTCCTTGGCGTGACATCACACCGCGGCCAAGCTTTTATTCGAATCGTTTTTACTGTTCCACCTCAGCGCGTTTAGCGAAGCGGTTTCCTTGGCACATCTTGTCAAAGCAGAGATCGTGACCCCTTATTCCGGGATTCTAATCAATACGGGCGTGGGTAACCCAACCGCGCCATTGATCCCGGCGCTTGGGAGATAAGCGAGTTTTACTAGGCTGGTGGGGACGCATAGCTTCGTCCGCCCATATATAAGGGGATAAGGATCCACCTTACCTACGCCTTCTTCCTCCTTTGCTTATCCATCTCCGCACACTCGAGCTCCAGCGCCCAAGTCCGCACATCTCGCCTCGACCTTCTCCAACCATGTCCGGAGCGGGAGGCAAGTGGATGGCCTCCTCCGTCACGGAGGGGCACATCAAAAAGATAAGGAAAGCAGGATACCTGCACAATGATATCGCGCACCGGCTTCTAGACGAGGGGCAGCTCGTCCCCACCCCCAGGCCCCATGAGAGGGTGGTGTTCCTCACCCACCTCCTCCGCGGACTAGGTTTTCTGCTTCACCCATTTGTCCGGGGGCTCATGTTCTACTATGGCCTGGATTTCCACGATCTGGCCCCGAATTTCATCCTCAACATCTCGGCGTTCATCGTCGTGTGCGAGGCCTTCCTCTGCATCCAGCCACATTTCGGCTTGTGGCTCAAGACCTTCAATGTCAAGCCGAAGGTAGTGGGCGGCCGCCAAGCGGAGTGCGGAGGTGCCATGGTGGGCAAGATGCCCAACGTCCTATGGCTCGAGGGCTCCTTTGTGGAGAACATAAATGGGTGTCAATCGGGGTCGTTCTATATCACCAAGCCGCGTGACCCTGAATGGGTAGCGTCCCCCGAATCCAGATCTGGCATCCCCACATATCTCACCTCCTAGAAAGAGAAGGGCCTATCATCGGGTGATTCGGAGGAGCTGACCGGACTCCAATCCTGCATCCAAACTTTGGTCAACAAGAAGCTCAAGCTTGTCAACGTAGTCCAGGAGCGGGCTTTTAATTTGTGGGAGTTTGATCCGGCACAACACCAAACCTTAAGCAGGCTCTTCGACACTACGTACGAAGATGCCTAGAAGGTGCTGTTCAAGGGCGCCGAGGCCCCCGCATCCGCTACCGAAGATCGCGGATTCAGCTCGCAGCGTCCAGCCGGCGAGGTAAGCTATTCCACGCTTCACGGGGCATTTGTTTTTCATAGTTTGACTCTATGCGGGATCTAAACTCCCTTTACCTTTAACAGGCCCGGCAGAAGACGTCCGGGCAGGTTAACTGTCCGGCTCCCTTGCTAAAAGACCCAGCGGATGCCCGATTAACGAGGCTGCTGGTTCCGGCGCCTTACGTGGTGCCGGAGAAGAAGGCCAAGAAGAAGGCCACGGGAACTCGGAGGAGTTCCCGGCGCCAGGTGTTATCGAACTCATCGTCCGATGACTCCGAGGCGGACTCCTCCCATGAAGAAGAGAAGGAGAAAAAAGAGGCCTCTCCCCCAGCGAGGGGAGAGAAGAAGAGGGAGGCTTCCCCAACGGGGGAGGCCGAAGGGTCCAAGAAGGGAAGGTCCCTTCGTCCGGACTGTTCTACCAACGCCGACGATGGCGAAGAGGAGTGGCCCTCGAGGGTCAAGACCCTGGTGAGATCGTAAGTGTCCGGATTCCATAACAACTCGTGATTTCTCTTTTGTCACATAGTGTCTTCTAACGCCGAATACAACCATGTAGCCCGCCCAAGGACGATCTCCCCGCTTCGTCAAGCGGGTCCCTGGGTCCGTCGGATGTGAATAGCACTTCACTTCCGGCCGCCTCCTCCCCCCGTGACGCAGACAACGCTGAGGTGGGGTCCCAGAAGGGGCCCAGCGAGGAGGAGGAGGTCCCGGAGGTGCCGCAGGGCAACCTTCCAGACTTTGGACCGGACTCTGCACCGGAACCTTTAGTGGTTCCGGAGTCCGGTGGGCGGCCCCTTCGTAAGAAGGGCGAGACTGCGATGCCGGTGACCTCCGTCCAACCGGAGGCGCCGAATAATTTGCTGGAGGCGCTCAACGGCGCTTCCATCACCGAGGAGCACCACACTGTCATGAGTGCGGTGATTCAAAAGGTTCAGTCCGCCAAGAGCGGGCTGACTGAAGCCTGCTCCATCCTTCTAACGGGCTTTGAGGTAAGTAATTTAAGATGTGTAAAAGTAGTACTGCATAGACAGTAGCCCCTGATGCTCAGTTTGGTGTTCTAAAAGAAAAACCGAACTGAGGATCTAAAAATATATATGCAGGAGTCTAACGCAAATATGTCAATATGGGAATGCAGGCTGCGCTGCTGACCTCTGCCACACTGACTGCGGAGGTCAATGCATTGAAGCAGAGCCTCGAGCGGTCCGAGAACGAGCTCGGCCATGCCAAAGCAGCTCGAGGACAAGGAAGGTAAGTAATACCTTATTAAAGTAATACCTTATTGAAAAGGATTTGGTTGCAAAAAATGACAAGGATAACGTGGGTATTGCAGGGGCCACTAACGAGGTGGCGACCCTGAAGGAAGCGGTGTCTGAGGCCGAACGCAATGCGGCCGTGGAACACACCAAGCGAGAGAAGCAGGAGGTGCGGGTGGCGGAGGTGCGGCAAGAGCTCCAGGCTCTCGTGGAGAAACACGAGAGTTTGGAGCATGACTCGAAGACTCGAGAGTTCGAGCTCGCCTCGGCTCTTGAGAGTGCCAAATCCATCAAGGCCGAAGCCCAAAAAGCCCTCTAGGAAATTGAGGCAATAAAGAAGATAGCAGCGGGTAAGGCATTCTTCATGCAAAGCAAGCACGTGAAAGTGAATTATTTGTTACTTACCCGAATCCGGAGCTCTCCAGGAGCATTCGCAGATCTGCCCTGCAGTGTGTCCGATGCCGCCGCATTCTACCGGGCCGAGGAGGGGAGCTCGACGGAAAAGGTGTTCTGGTCTCAGTATGCTGAGGCCGGACATCCGATGCCCCTGAGCGACCAGCTGAAGCAGCTGGTCGAGCTCCACAAGGTGGCCGAACATGCCATGAAGGGCCTCATAGTTCGGCTGTGGCCCAAAGAAGCCATGCCTGGGAGCTACTTCGGTCTGGTGCGGCGGTTGGTGGACGCCTGTCCATGGGTTGAAGTCATCAAGCACTCCGCCTGCATTGAAGGTGCCCGTCGGGCCCTTGCCCGTGCTAAAGTGCACTGGGGCAGGATGGACGCTGAGAAGCTCGTGACAGACGCGCCACCGCCGGACAAGGAGTATCGCACGCCCGAGATGTATTATAAGGGTGTCCTGAAGGGTGCCCGCCTTATAGCGGGTGAATGCTCCAAAGATGTAATTTTTGAATAGACTCGCATTTTGTTATCTTGTGCGCTGAAAACTTTGTTCATATGCGCTAAGCAACACTTGTTAATTTAAAATATTACCTTCTGTGCGGCCGTTTATCAAATCTGAGAGATGGCAAGTCGTTGGCTTCAGCCCCATGCCACGAGTGCTGGGGTGTTCGGGATAAACTTGAGCGCTCTTGTTCCCATTTTTGGGTCATTCGAGGGAGGCGCTCAACACAAAGAACGAGGCAACCGGACTTATAATTCTTGAACACTCCCACTTAGCCATTGAATTCTATAATTTTAAATTTCAGCGAAGCCCCTAGTGTCCGGAGGACCGAATTCGGGGCGCTATCCACGCGCTGGGCCGAACAAAGCCGGCTCCTCGCTCTAAGCAGCATAAGTCTTTAGGGACTCGAAAAAACCTCTTGAATAGCGACCGTCTCTCGCCCCATCATGACGGTCAGTTTTAGCTTTCACCACTGAGGTGCTCAACCCAGCTCAACTGGGGCACAATCGCAGTGGTTCTCCCAGCTCTACCTTAGCCGATATAACGGAATGTAAGGTACCAAAACATGGGAGCCGGGCAAACCCAACTATTGACCCAAGACATGATTCGGAGCCGATGCATATAATGCTATAAGTACGGGGTGCCGCACTTGTGAAAGTGTTCGGACTTATCACACCATACTTTGGGGAACTTAAGCCCCTGGTGTATTTGGCCGTACCAAAGTGTACGGGTACAACATGTCATAAGTGAACATATATAGATAAAAAAAGGAATGCAATGATAAGCAAAAAGCGATGCATTGTTTATTCAAAAAATACTGGAATGAAAGCAGAACGATACAAATAGTGCGATAAGCAAGGGATGGGACTATTTAACATGTCCCCCTGCAGGGGTAGGCTGCGGAATGGTATGTAAAACAGGTATAATGCTCGTAATGGAGACCACCTCGATACTCGACGTAGCTTTTCTGCTTCCCTGGCTGTTGCATCGTGAGTTCGACAAGTCTACTGCCAGACAGGGCTTCTGGAAAACGGAGTCCCGATAATAAAAAAAGAAAAATAAAGGAAGGACACATTTGGGAGCCCTGGTGTGGTTGAGCCGCACTCTGGGCATTCCGTGGTCGTGCCCCTCCCCCTGTGCCCATGGTATCTCCAGAGCGTAGTTATGTACGCGTGGCACTGGTTTCGCGATTTCGCGAGGGCTGGGGTTGGGGCCGCATTGCTACGCGTGCTCGGAACGTGCCAGGTGGTCTTGTTGTAGGTTACTCCGGGCGCGCTTGACAATGTCCGGCCGCTTAACAGCCGGACTCGAGAATTGCCTTAAGAGGCTGCTTTGTACTTCCGCCGCGAGAGCCGCTGTATGCTCCTCCGTTCGGAGAGAGCGTTCGGTGTTTCCATTGACCGTAATGACTCCTCGAGGGCCTGACATCTTGAGCTTGAGGTATGCATAGTGCGGCACCGCATTGAACTTTGCAAATGCGGTTCGCTCGAGCAGTGCATGATAGCCGCTGCGGAACGGGACTATGTCGAAGATTAACTCCTCGCTTCGGAAGTTATCCGGTGATCCGAAGTCCACTTCAAGTGTAACTGAGCCTGTACAATTGGCCTCTACACCTGGTATGATGCCTTTAAAGGTCGTTTTTGTGGGTTTAATCCTTGACGGTTCTATGCCCATCTTGCGCACTATATCCTGATAAAGCAGGATCAGGCTGCTGCCGCCGTCCATCAGGACTCTAGTGAGGTGAAATCTGTCGATGATTGGGTCTAGAACCAATGCGGCGAATCCGCCATGGCGGATGCTAGTGGGGTGGTCCCTTCGATCGAAAGTGATCGGGCAGGAGAACCACAGATTGAACTTTGGGGCGACTGGCTCCATCACGTATACTTCCCTGAGTGCACACTTCCGCTCCCTTTTGGGTATGTGGGTTGCGTATATCATGTTCATCGTCCGCACTTGTGGGGGGAAACCCTTCTGTCCTCTATTGTTCGCGGTCGGGTCTCCACCTCATCATCGCTATGCAGCCCCTTGTCATTATTTTTGGCAATTAACTTGCCTTCCTGCTTGAACACCCAACAATCCCTGTTGGTGTGATTGGCTGGCTTTTCGGGGGTGCCGTCTATCTGGCACAAGTGATCGAGTATTTGGTCCAAATTGGATGGGCCTGGAGTATTTCTTTTGAATGGCTTTTTCCGCTGACCAGGTTTAGAGCCTCTGAATCCGGCATTGACTGTCGTATCTTCAGTATTGTCGCCGTTAATGCGGCGCTTGTGCTTATTACGACGCGACCTGCCATTGCTGTCCTTGGTATCCGGACTATCAGAGTTTTTGGTCAGGTTGTTACTGCGAGCTAGCCAGTTGTCCTCTCCCACGCAGAAGTGGGTCATGAGTGATGTGAGGGCTGCCATGGATTTCGACTTTTCCTATCCTAGGTGAAGGGCAAGCCACTTGTCGCGGATGTTATGTCTGAAGGCTGCAAGGGCCTCTGCATCCGGACAATCAACGATTTGATTTTTCTTGGTTAAGAACCGTGTCCAGAATTGTCTGGCCGATTCATCTGGCTGCTGAATTATGTGTCTTAGGTCATCGGCGTCTGGTGGTCGCACATATGTGCCCTGGAAGTTATCAAGGAATGCGGCTTCCAGGTCTTCCCAACGCCCAATTGATTCTGCTGGCAAGCTGTTAAGCCAATGCTGAGCTGGTCCTTTAAGCTTGAGTGGGAGGTATTTGATGGCATGTAGATCATCACCGCGGGCCATGTGGATGTGAAGGAGATAGTCCTCAATCCAAACCGTAGGATCTATTGTGTCGTCGTATGATTCAATGTTTACGGGTTTGAAACCCACGGGGATTTGATGATCCATTACTTCGTATGTGAAGCATAGTGTGTGTGCGGCGCCTCTGTATTGGGCTATATCACGACGCAGCTCAAACAAGCTTTGTCTACTATGTTCGGCCCGGCCGGAATTGCTGTATCCGGCGTGACGGTTGTCGTCACGTATCGTGGGGCGCCCACGCGATCCGTAGATCGATCTTGTTTGTCTTGCCTTATCCTCCAATATGTCTTGCAAGTCCGGTGCATTCCCCCGTGGCTTTGTACTTTTCGAGCGACGCCGGGTGCGGCTTTAGTGGAGGGCTTAGAAGCCTCTCTATCGCGGCCACGAGGTGGCCGTTCGGCCGTATTGTGCGCTAGTGATGTAGGTTTATATGCTTCCTCCTCTAATCGGGGTAGCAGCTTGCACTTGGGGTAGCTTTTGGAGGGGCGCTCGAGTTCATACTCTTCGGCCGCAAGGACTTCAGTCCATCTGTCGGCTAGCAAGTCTTGGTCAGCTCTAAGCTGTTGCTGCTTTTTCTTGAGGCTGCTTGCCGTGGCCATAAGCCTGCGTGTGAAACGCTCTTGTTCGGCGGGATCCTCAGGCACGGCTAATTCGTCGTCGTCGAGGCTTGCCTCGTCTCCGGAGGGAGGCATATAATTATCGCTCTCTACCTCTCTGTCTGCCGCTCTCTCATGAGGGATGGCTTGTCCATCCTCCTGTGATGAATCTTGCTGAAGGGGGTTGTCTTCGGCACTGTCCGGGGTATTATTGTCTCCGGTACCGGAATCTCCATTTTTGTTGTGGTGGGCTTTAGAGCGGCGCCGTTGACGCTGGCGCTTAGGTTGTTTCTTGGAGGGGTCGTCCTCCGCTGTTCCATCGCCATTCCCATCCTTTGGTATGTCCACCATGTATATGTCATATGACGAGGTGGCCTTCGAGTGCCCTTTAGGCGCTGGTTCTTGGTCATCTCCGGCATCGTCGTCCATACCGTCGATGTCTTCGGAGTCGAAGTCTAGCATGTCAGTTAAGTCATCGACAGTGGCTACGAAGTGGGTGGTGGGTGGGTTTTGAATTTCTTCGTCGTCCGCATCCCAACCGTCCTGACCATAGTCCGGCTAGGGCTCTCCTGATAAAGAGAGACACTTTAGCGAATTCAGGATGTCGCCAAAAGGCAAGTGCTGAAAGATGTCCTCAGCGGTGAACTCCATGATCGGCGCCCAATCGGATTCGATTGGCAGGGGCGCGGAAGGTTTGGGGTCCGGAGAAGAGTCCGGCACCTTGGAGTCACGAGCTTCACAAGGGACAGGGTCGGTATTCGGCTCTATCGCCGTAGAGGTAGCATCCCCTGAGGCGGTGTCCAGCCACCGATCCTCGATCGGCGCATTCAGCTCCGAGCTAAGGGTCGGAGCGGACTCTTGTGCGGCCTCCGGGGCACTGCCCGGCAGCAGAGCTAAATCATGCCCATCGTGACAGTGCGGCGCGCTCGGTTGTAGCTCGAATCCGTTGAAGATCAAGTCTCCGCAGATGTCAGCCGTATAGTTCAAACTTCTAAATCTGACCTGATGGCCAGGGGCGTAGCTTTCGATCTGCTCCAGAGGCCAAGTGAATTGGCCCGCAGTGCAAAGCCGCCGAATATGAAGATCTGTCCGGGGAGAAAAGTCTCACCCTGGACCACGTTGTTGTTGATGATCAAAGGAGCCATCGGGCCTATAGGTGACGGCACAGAGGAACTCTCAATGAAAGCACCAATGTCGGTGTCAAAACCGGCGGATCTCGGGTAGGGGGTCCCGAACTGTGCGTCTAGGCGGATGGTAACAGGAGACGAGGGACACGATGTTTTTACCCAGGTTCGGGCCCTCTCGGTGGAGGTAAAACCCTACTCCTGCTTGATTAATATTGATGATATGGGTAGTACAAGAGTAGATCTACCACGAGATCATGGAGGCTAAACCCTAGAAGCTAGCCTATGGTATGATTGTTGTTTGTCCTACGGACTAAAACCCTCCGGTTTATATAGATACCGGAGAGGGCTAGGGTTACACAGAGTCGGTTACAATGGTAGGATATCTACATATCCGTATCACCAAGCTTGCCTTCCACGCCAAGGAAAGTCCCATCCGGACACGGGACGAAGTCTTCAATCTTGTATCTTCATAGTCTTGGAGTCCGGCCAAAGATGATAGTTTGGCTATCCGGACACCCCCTAGTCCAGGACTCCCTCAGACGGAGTACTTGAAATTTGTGTTCCACTAAACTCATCGGGAGCCGTTTCAGGCCTCGAAAACCATCAATTAATCTTTACCTTGTTCCCATCACATTCCAAAGTACTAGTGCTACAATTAAGTGCAAGCCTGCTCACACCTACTAGTACGTACCAAACCTGAACGTGTTCCCACTATGCAGGTTTTAGTACTAGTGCTAGTACTTAGGTTATTAAAAGGGGAACTACCTAACCGAAAATTACTCTACCTTCCTGCTCATAAGTCCTCCTTCTTCGTCCGTCGTTGCCATGGCCGATGTGTAGAGCTCTAGGTCGAGAACTACTCATCACAAGGGAGCGGCAACCAAGGCTGCAGAAAAAAGAGAGGGATCGCCACCATGCAGAGACCTCAAAAGATCTCTCACGGGCAGGCGATGCCTCCCAGGAGTGCCCTAGCCGTGGAGGCAAACATGTCGAGCTGGCGGCGCTGAAGTCGTTATCCCTCGACAACATGCCCAATCAGCTCAATAAGCACATCAATAAGCAGATGGAGTTCATCCACGGCTTGGTGGAGCTGCTGAAGGAGAGCCTGGACGACATGCCCGCTGAGCTCAATGAGCAGGGGGAGTTGACCGTCGGCTTGGTGATGCTACTGAAGAAGAGCATTTCCTCAGAGAAGAAGGCAACCAGGGAAATCCTGCAACTTCAGGAGGACAAGGCAAAGCTCTGCCATGAGCTCGACCTGCTGAAGGAGGAGAACACCGGCTAGAAGAAGCTACATGAGAATAGTAGTTCCTCGATGAAGATGCTGCAGGCCCTCGTCCTGGAACAGAAGGAGGAGTTGGTGAAGCTCCGCATCGAGCACCCGGCTGCTGTCAAGGTATGTATTGTGGCCGTGGAACAGATGATGAAGGCTCACGTCGAGAAATCCCATGTCATGGATAGAATGAAGAAGATGGCGGAGGAGATGCGCAAGGAGATGGAGGTCGTGGAGGCGATGAAGAAGCAGTTACGACTCCGCGGCCAGCAACCCTTCATGTAGTGAGAGCAGTGCCCCAGACTTGTGTGTGCGTCTTCCTTCTTTTTTGGGGGTGATAATCTTCCATCTTGTTTTGCTCCTGTGTTTCTTCTTTTGCTTCGGGTGTTTCCCCACACGTGTCACATTCGCTATGAGGCATGAATAGAACAATGCTAAAAATAAGATGACTAGCAAATTAGATCATTTTTTATCGCCACTAGCAAATGCATATGCATTGCACGGAACATCAAGATGCATTTTTTACAAAACACCTATTGTGATTGACCCAAGCAGGAGTAATCCCATGTGTAAAAAGTAAAGATATCTCGAGAATTTTATTAGAAAAATGGTATCTTGAGAATTTCATCAAAAAAATTGATATCTCAAGAAAGATGAGAGATAAGGTGAGGAGGAGTGGGGCGTGGTGGTGACTGGTGGTCGGACTGGGCGGAGGCATGGGGATGGACGGCACCGGCAGGCGGCAGCGGCCACCATGCTATATTGTTCTAGAGACTTCCTTTTTTAATTGCTCAGCAATGAGGTTGTGGGTGATAAGGATGAACAAGGGAAGGCCTTATCTGTAAATGTGGAGAGAGGTGCGGGTATCTTTTGCAAAATTGTCATAGTTTGCTTTCTATCCGTCAGATATAGATCGGACGGTCTATATTGCATGATGGCAGGCACACCATCATCACCAACTCGGTTTTTTATAAGAGTAGAGATTACAAAAAACTGAGTTGGTGATGATGGTGTGCCTACCATCGTGTAATATAGACCGTCCAATCTATATCTGACGGATAGAAAGCAAACTATGACAACTTTGCAAAAAGATACCCGCACCCCTCTCCACATTTGCAGATAAGGAATTCCCTCGTTCATCTTCGTCTCCCACGAGATAAACAACTCGTATAAATGAATCTTGATCTTCCATGCAACGCATGGGCCTCTTGCTAGTAATATATAATAAGAGTAGAGAGTAGAGATATGGAACTGGGCTGCCGTGTTTCGTGCTTGAAAGTGCTAGTATCGACTAGAGGGGGGGTGGTGAATAGGCGATTTTTATGAAAGTCTTCAAAACTTGGAAGTTTCGAAGACAAGCAATAGAAATGACCTAGTTGATATGCAGCGGAAGATAAACTACCATAAGCAAGCCATAGTCAAGTATGCAATGATGTGAAAGTATAGGACTAATAGAAGCTAAGTAGTAAGGATCGGGATGGAAGATAGTATGAAGCCAATCAATAGTAGTAGTCAAGCAATGAAGTCAAACAGATGCGACAGATAGGCAATGACTTCACGAAGACAAACTTAAGTAAAGGAGGGGATAGGATAGAACCAGTCACTTGTTGAAGACACAGGATTTGTTGGACCAGTTCCAGTTGCTGTGACAACTGTACGTCTGGTTAGGGAGGCTGAGATTCAACTCAAAAGACCGCGTCTTCACCTTATTCCCCTTGAGCTAAGGACACACAGTCCTCGCCCAATCACTCTGGTAAATCTTCAAGGTATACTTCCAAACCTTCACAGACTTCGTTCACCGGCAATCCACAATGACTCTTGGATGCTCAGAACGCGACGCCTAACCGGCTAGAGGATACACAGTCCTCAAGTGTAATAAGTCTTTAGGTCACACAGACAGAAAGACTTCAGTGATGCCTAACACTCTTTGGCTCTGGGTGTTTGGGCTTTGTCCTTGCAAGGATTTCTCTCTCTCAAAGGCTTCGAGGTGGGTTGCTCTCAAACGACAAAAGCCGTGCACTAACTCTGAGCAGCCACCAATTTATGGTGTAGGGGTGGGCTATTTATAGCCACTGGGCAACCCGACTTGATATGTCCGAAATGACCCTAGGTTACTAAGGAACTGACACGTGTTCCAACGGTCAGATTTCAAACACACACGGCAACTCTACTTGTGCTACAAGCAAAGCTGACTCATCCAGCTCTGGATAAGATTTGCTCTCATTGTCTTCGCTCGAAGACATAGGATTTGGGTTGAGCATCACTTCAGTCACTCTGACTTAGTTCACTTGGACCCCACTTACCAGTACGGTGGTTCCTATGACTCAACAAAGAAGAAAAGGCAACAACAAAACCACACATTCTTCACGCTCCATAGTCTTCACGCAATGTCTTCTCATGTCATAGTCTTCAATATGAATATCTTCTCATACCACCATTGTCTTCAATGTCTTCATACATTTTTAGGGGTCATCTCCGGTAGGTAAACCGAATCAATGAGGGACACTACCTGCGTTATCCTGCAATTCTCACAAACGCATTAGTCCCTCAACCAACTTTGTCGTCAATACTATCGGATTTCGGGTTCCGGCAGACCCTTGAGGTTCGAACACTGGGGTGCGCCCGGAGATTCAACCCTCTGCCGTCTCGCACCTCGCCGAATCGCTGGGACCTGAACTACTAAATAGAATAGCACAAGTGACACAAGATTTATACTGGTTCAGGCCACCATTGTGGTGTATTACCCTACTCCAGTGTGTGGTGTGGTGGATTGCCTCTTGGGCTGATGAGGAACAATACAAGGAAGAACAGCCTCGCGAGGGTCTGTTCTTGGCTGATGCGATGAACTGATGAGAGGGGTTCAGTCGCTCTAACTACTGGTTTCTTGATGAGGATCCAGATGCCTCTGCCCTGGGGGTGGCTAGTCCTATTTATAGGCAAAGGCCCTGGGACTCTTCCCAAAAATTGAGCGGGAAGGGCGCCAACAATTGGCCATTTTGAAGGGGAACAGCTGGTACACTTATCCTGACTAAAGTTGGTCCTCGCCTGCCAAAGGCTCTGGTGATGACGCCGGCTTGGGCTCCACGATGACTCCCTTCCAGCCGTTGGGCTGGTCTTGGTCTTGTTGCACCAAAATGGATGCCTTTGCTTGATACTCTCACCTGCGCTTGCTCCCTTTGCACCAAAGAGGAAGGGAGTGTTGGGGAACGTAGCAGAAATTCAAAATTTTCCTACGTGTCACCAAGATCTATCTATGGAGAAACCAGCAACGAGGGGAAGGAGAGTGCATCTACATACCCTTGTAGATCGCTAAGCGGAAGCATTCAAGAGAACGGGGTTGAAGGAGTCGTACTCGTCGTGATTCAAATCACCGGAGATCCTAGTGCCGAACGAACGGCACCTCCGCGTTCAACACATGTACAGCCCGGTGACGTCTCCCACGCCTTGATCCAGCAAGGAGAGAGGGAGAGTTGAGGAAGACTCCATCCAACAGCAGCACAACGGCGTGGTGGTGATGGAGGAGTGTGGCAATCCAGCAGGGCTTCGCCAAGCACCGCGAGATATGAGGAGAAGGGAGAGAGGTAGGGCTGCACCAAGAGGAGAAGTTCTCATGTGTATGGCAGCCCCAAACCTCAACTATATATAGGGGGAAGGGGGGGCTGCGCCCCCTTTAGGGTTTCCCACCCCCAAGGGGTGCGGCCAGCCCTAGATGGGACTTGGAGGGGGCGGCCAAGAGGGGGAGAGAGGGGGCGCGCCCTAGGGTGGGCCTATAGGCCCATCTGCGCCTAGGGTTTCCCCTCTCCCCTCCTAGTTGCGCCTTGGGCAAGGGTGGGAGGCGCACAAGCCCACTTTGGGGCTGGTCCCTTTCCACTCTAGGCCCATGCAAGCCTCCGGGGTTGGTGGCCCCACTTGGTGGACCCCCGGGACCCTCCCGGTGGTCCCGGTACGTTACCGATAAACCCCGAAACTCTTCCGGTGACCAAAACAGGACTTCCCATATATAAATCTTTACCTCCGGACCATTCCGGAACTCCTCGTGACGTCCGGGATCTTATCCGGGACTCTGGACAACATTCGGTAACCACATACAAACTTCCTTTATAACCCTAGCGTCATCGAACCTTAAGTGTGTAGACCCTACGGGTTCGGGAGACATGTAGACATGACCGAGACGTTCTCTGGTCAATAACCAACAGCGGGATCTGGATACCCATGATGGCTCCCACATGTTCCACGATGATCTCATCGGATGAACCACGATGTCAAGGACTTAATCAATCCCGTATACAATTCCCTTTGTCTATCGGTATGTTACTTGCCCGAGACTCGATCGTCGGTATCCAATACCTTGTTCAATATCGTTACCGGCGAGTCACTTTACTCGTTCCGTAACACATCATCCCGTGATCAACTCCTTGGTCACATTGCGCATATGATGATGTCCTACCAAGTGGGCCCAGAGATACCTCTCCGTTTACACGGAGTGACAAATCCCAGTCTCGATCCGCATAAAACAATAGATACTTTCGGAGATACCTGTAGTGCACCTTTATAGTCACCCAGTTATGTTGTGACGTTTGATACACCCAAAGAACTCCTACGGTATCCAGGAGTTACACGCTCTCATGGTCGAAGGAAGAGATACTTGACATTGGCAAAGCTCTAGCAAATGAACTACACGATCTTTGTGCTAGGCTTAGGATTGGGTCTTGTCCATCACATGATTCTCCTAATGATGTGATCCCTTTATGAATGACATCCAATGTCCATGGTCAGGAAACAGTAACCATCTATTGATCAACGAGCTAGTCAACTAGAGGCTTACTAGGGACATGGTGTTGTCTATGTATCCACACATGTATCTGAGTTTCCTATCAATACAATTATAGCATGGATAATAAACGATTATCATGAACAAGGAAATATAATAATAACTAATTTATTATTGCCTCTAGGGCATATTTCCAACAGTCTCCCTCTTGCACTAGAGTCAATAATCCAGTTCACATCGATATGTGATTAACACTCAAGGTCACATCCCCATGTGACTAACACCCAAGAGTTCTGGGTTTGATCATGTTATGCTTGTGAGAGAGGTTATAGTCAACGGGTCTGAACCTTTTCAGATCCGTGTGTGCTTTACAAATCTCTATGTCATCTCCTAGATGTAGCTACCACGCTCTATTTGGATCTAATCCAAATAACTGTTCTACTTGGAGCTATTCTAAATTGTTGCTCCATTATATGTATCCGGTATCTCTACTCATAGCTATCCGGATAGGTGTCAAGCTTGCATCGACGTAACCCTTTACGACGAACTCTTTTACCACCTCCATAATCGAGAAACATGTCCTTATTCTTCTAAGGATAATTTTGACCACTATCTAGTGATTCACTCCTTGATCACCTTTGTACTCTCTTGCCAGATATGTAGCAAGGCACACAACCGGTGCGGTACTTAGCATAGCATACTGTAGAGCCTATGTCCTAAGCATAGGGGACGACCTTTGTCCTTTCTCTCTATTCTGCCGTGGTCGAGCCTTAAGTCTTAACTTCATACCTTATAACTCAGGCAAGAACTCCTTCTTTGACTGATCCATCTTGAACACCTTCAAGATCATGTCAAGGTATGTGCTCATTTGAAAGTACTGTTGAGCGGTTTTTGATCCATCCTCATAGATCTTGATGCTCAATGTTCAAGCAGCTTAATCCAGGTTTTCTATTGAAAAACACCTTTCAAATAACCCTTTATGCTTTCCAGAAATTCTACAACATTTCTGATCAACAATATGTCAACAACATATACTCATCAGAAATTCTATAGTGCTCCCACTCACTTCTTTGGAAATACAAGTTTCTCATAAACTTTATATAAACCCAAAATCTTTGATCATCTCATCAAAGCGTACATTCCAACTCCGAGATGCTTACTCCAGTCCTTAGAAGGATTGCTGGAGCTTTGCATACTTATTAGCATCTTTCAGGATTGACAAAACCTTCCGGTTTTATCACATCCAACCTTTCCTCAAGAAAATTGTCGAGGAAACAATGTTTTGACATCCTATCTACAAGATTTCATAAATAATGCAGTGATCGCTAACATAATTCTAACAGACTCTTAGCATCGCTATGAGTGAGAAAATCTCATCATAGTCAACTCCTTGAACTTGTCAAAAAAAAAACCTTAACGACAAGTCGAGCTTTCTTAATGGTGACATTTACCATCATTGTCCGTCTTCCTTTTAAAATCCATCTGCACTCAACAGCCTTATGACCATCGAGCTGTTCTGTCAAAGTCTACACTTTGTTTTCATACATGGATCCTCTCTCGGATTTTATGGCCTCGAGCCATTTATCGGAATCCAGGCCCACCATCGCTTTTCCATAGCTCGTAGGTTCATTGTTGTCTAGCAACATGACTTCCAAGACAGGATTACGTACCACTCTGAAGTAGTACGCATCCTTGTCATCCTACGAGGTTTGGTAGTGACTTGATCTGAAGTTTCATGATCACTATCATAAGCTTCCACTTCAATTGGTGTAGGTGCCACAGGAACAACTTCCTGTGCCCTGCTACACACTTGTTGAAGTGACGGTTCAATAACCTTATCAAGTCTCCACCATCCTCCCACTCAATTCTTTCGAGAGAAACCTTTCCTCGAGAAAGGACCCGATTCAAGAAACAATCCATATTGCTTTCGGATCTGAATTAGGAGGTATACCCAACTGTTTTGGGTGTCCTATGAAGATGCATTTATCCGCTTTGGGTTCGAGCTTATCAACCTGAAACTTTTTCACATAAGCGTCGCAGCCCCAAACCTTTAAGAAACGACAACTTAGATTTCTCTAAACCATAATTCATACGGTGTCATCTCAACGGAATTACGTGGTACCCTGTTAAAGTGAGTGCGGTTGTCTCTAATGCCTAACCCATGAACAATAGTGGTAATTCGATAAGAGACATCATGGCACACACCATATCCAATAGGGTGCAACTATGATGCTCGGACACACCATCACACTATGGTGTTCCAGGCTGTATTAGTTGTGAAACAATTTCCACAATGTCTTAATTGTGTGCCAAAACTCGTAACTCAGATATTCATCTCTATGATCATATCATAGACATTTTATCCTCTTGTCACAATGATCTTCTACTTCACTCTGAAATTACTTGAACCATTCAATAATTCAGACTTGTGTTTCATCAAGTAAATATTCTCAACATCTACTCGAATCATCTGTGAAGTAAGAACATAACGATATTCACTGTATGCCTCAGCACTCATTGGACTGCACACATCAAAATGTGTTACTTCCAACAAGTTGCTATCTTGTTCCATCTTACTGAAAATGAGGCTGTTCAGCCATCTTGCCCATGTGGTATGATTTGCATATCTCAAGTGATTCAAAATCAAGTGAGTCCAAACGATCCATCTGCATGGAGTTTCTTCATGCGTATACACCAATAGACATGGTTCGCATGTCTCAAACTTTTCAAAAACGAGTGAGTCCAAAGATCCATCAACATGGAGCTTTTTCATGTGTTTTATACCAATATGACTTACATGGCAGTGCCACAAGTAAGTGTTACTATCATTACTATCTTATATCTTTTGGCATGAAAATGTGTATCACTACGATCGAGATTCAATAAACCACTTAGGTTTAATACTAATCTTGATGGTAGAGGGAGCGTGCGATGTTTGATCACATCAAACTTGGAAACACATCCAACACATATCGTCAGCTCACCTTTAGCTAGTCTCCTTTTATTTCGTAGCTTTTATTTCGAGTTACTAACACTTAGCAACTGAACCGGTATCTTAATACCCTGGTGCTACTAGGAGTGCTAGTAAAGTACACATTAACATTATGTATATCCAATATACTTCTATCGACTTTGCCAGCCTTCTTATCTACCAAGTATCTAGGGTAATTCTGCTCCAGTGGTTGTTCCCCTTATCACAGAAGCACTTAGTCTCGGGTTTGGGTTCAACCTCGGGTTTCTTCACTGGTGCAGCAGCTGATTTGCCGTTTCATGAAGTATCCCTTCTTGCCCTTGCCCTTCTTGAAACTAGTGGTTTCACCAACCATCAACAATTGACACCCCTTCTTGATTTCTACTTTCGCGGTGTCAAACATCACGAATATCTCAAGGATCATCATATCTATCCCTGATTTGTTATAGTTCATCACAAAGCTCTAGCAGCTTGGTGGTAATGACTTTGGAGAAACATCACTATCTCATCTGGAAGATCAACTCCCACTCGATTCAAGTGATTGTTGCACTCAGACAATCTGAGCACAAGCTCAACGATTGAGTTTTTTTCTCCCTTAGTTTGCAGGTTAAGAAAATCGTCGGAGGTCTCATACCTCTTGACGTGGGCACGAGCCTGAAATCTTAATTTCAGCCCTCGAAACATCTCATATGTTCCGCAACGTTTCGAAAACGTCTTTGGTGCCTCAACTCTAAACCATTTAACTGAACTATCACGTAGTTATCAAAACGTGTATGTCTGATGTTCGCAACATCCACAAACGACGTTTGGGGTTTAGCTCACTGAGCGTTGCATTAAGGACATAAGCTTTCTACTGTCCGCATAATCGCTACTTTCAACTTTGAACTATATTTTCTCTAGGAACATATCTAAACAGTGGAACTAAAGCGCGAGCTTACGACATAATTTGCAAAGATCTTTTGACTATGTTCAGGATAATTAAGTTCATCTTATGAACTCCCACTTAGATAGACATCCCTCTGGTCATCTAAGTGATCACATGATCCGAGTCAACTAGGCCGTGTCTGATCATCACGTGAGACGGACTAGTCATCATCGGTGAACATCTTCATGTTGATCGTATCTACTATACGACTCATGCTCGACCTTTCGGTCTCCGTGTTCCGAGGCCATGTCTGCACATGCTAGGCTCGTCAAGTTAACCCTAAGTGTTTTCGCTGTGTAAAACTGTCTTACACCCGTTGTATGTGAACGTAAGAATCCATCACACCCGATCATCACGTGGTGCTTAGAAGCGACGAACTGTAGCAACGGTGCACAGTTAGGGGAGAACACTTCTTGAAATTTTGTAAGGGATCATCTTATTTACTACCGTCGTCCTAAGTAAACAAGATGCATAAACATGATAAACATCACATGCAATCAAATAGTGACATGATATGGCCAATATCATTTTGCTCCTTTTGATCTCCATCTTCGGGGCTCCATGATCATCATCGTCACCGGACCATGACCACCATGATCTCCATCATCGTGTCTTCATGAAGTTGTCACGCCAACGACTACTTCTACTTCTATGGCTAACGCGTTTAGCAATAAAGTAAAGTAATTTACATGGCGTTCTTCAATGACACGCAGGTCATACAATAAATAAAGACAACTCCTATGGCTCCTGCCGGTTGTCATACTCATCGACATGCAAGTCGTGAATCCTATTACAAGAACATGATCAATCTCATACATCACATATCATTCATCACATTCTTCTTGGCCATATCACATCACATAGCATACCCTGCAAAAACAAGTTAGACGTCCTCTAATTGTTGTTTGCATGTTTTACGTGGCTGCTATGGGTTTCTAGCAAGAACGTTTCTTACCTACGCAAAACCACAACGTGATATGCCAATTGCTATTTACCCTTCATAAGGACCCTTTTCATCGAATCCGTTCCGACTAAAGTGGGAGAGACTGGCACCCGCTAGCCACCTTATGCACCAAGTGCATGTCAATCGGTGGAACCTGTCTCACGTAAGAGTACGTGTAAGGTCGGTCCGGGCCGCTTCATCCCACAATACCGTCGAAACAAGATTGGACTAGTAACGGTAAGCATATTGAACAACATCAACGCCCACAACTACTTTGTGTTCTACTCGTGCAAAGAATCTACGCAATAGACCTAGCTCATGATGCCACTGTTGGAGAACGTAGCAGAAATTCAAAATTTTCCTACGTGTCACCAAGATCTATCTATGGAGAAACCAGCAACGAGGGGAAGGAGAGTGCATCTACATACCCTTGTAGATCGCTAAGCGGAAGCGTTCAAGAGAACAGGGTTGAAGGAGTCGTACTCGTCGTGATTCAAATCACCGGAGATCCTAGTGCCGAACGGACGGCACCTCCGCGTTCAACACACGTACAGCCCGGTGACGTCTCCCACGCCTTGATCCAGCAAGGAGAGAGGGAGAGGTTGAGGAAGACTCCATCCAACAGCAGCACAACGGCGTGGTGGTGATGGAGGAGCGTGGCAATCCAGCAGGGCTTCGCCAAGCACCGCGAGATATGAGGAGAAGGGAGAGAGGTAGGGCTGCACCAAGAGGAGAAGTTCTCATGTGTATGGCAGCCCCAAACCACAACTATATATAGGGGGAAGGGGGGGCTGCGCCCCCTTTAGGGTTTCCCACCCCCAAGGGGTGCGGCCAGCCCTAGATGGGACTTGGAGGGGGCGGCCAAGAGGGGGAGAGAGGGGGCGCGCCCTAGGGTGGGCATATAGGCCCATCTGCGCCTAGGGTTTCCCCTCTCCCCTCCTAGTTGCGCCTCGGGCAAGGGTGGGAGGCGCACCAGCCCACTCTAGGGCTGGTCCCTTTCCACTCTAAGGCCCATGCAAGCCTCCGTGGCCGGTGGCCCCACTTGGTGGACCCCCGGGACCCTCCCGGTGGTCCCGGTACGTTACCGATAAACCCCGAAACTCTTCCGGTGACCAAAACAGGACTTCCCATATATAAATCTTTACCTCCGGACCATTCCGGAACTCCTCGTGACGTTCGGGATCATATCCGGGACTCCAAACAACATTCGGTAACCACATACAAACTTCCTTTATAACCCTAGCGTCATCGAACCTTAAGTGTGTAGACCCTACGGGTTCGGGAGACATGTAGACATGACCGAGACGTTCTCTGGTCAATAACCAACAGCGGGATCTGGATACCCATGATGGCTCCCACATGTTCCACGATGATCTCATCGGATGAACCACGATGTCAAGGACTTAATCTATCCCGTATACAATTCCCTTTGTCTACCGGTATGTTACTTGCCCGAGACTCGATCGTCGGTATCCAATACCTTGTTCAATCTCGTTACCGGCAAGTCACTTTACTCGTTCCGTAACACATCATCCCGTGATCAACTCCTTGGTCACATTGCGCACATGATGATGTCCTACCGAGTGGGCCCAGAGATACCTCTCCGTTTACACGGAGTGACAAATCCCAGTCTCAATCCGCATAAAACAATAGATACTTTCGGAGATACCTGTAGTGCACCTTTATAGTCACCCAGTTACGTTGTGACGTTTGATACACCCAAAGCACTCCTACGGTATCCAGGAGTTACACGCTCTCATGGTCGAAGGAAGAGATACTTGACATTGGCAAAGCTCTAGCAAATGAACTACACGATCTTTGTGCTAGGCTTAGGATTGGGTCTTGTCCATCACATGATTCTCCTAATGATGTGATCCCGTTATCAACGACATCCAATGTCCATGGTCAGGAAACAGTAACCATCTATTGATCAACGAGCTAGTCAACTAGAGGCTTACTAGGGACATGGTGTTGTCTATGTATCCACACATGTATCTGAGTTTCCTATCAGTACAATTATAGCATGGATAATAAACGATTATCATGAACAAGGAAATATAATAATAACTAATTTATTATTGCCTCTAGGGCATATTTCCAATAGGGAGGACACTGCGCGGGCTGGCGCCCGACTGGCACCCTTGGTCGTCATGGATTGCGTCATGGGCCCCTCGCGAGGTACCCTGCCTTGAACTCTCCGCCTCCTCATGAGCCAGCCTGACGAGGCCGTGCCTGAGGAAGCTCCTTGTCGTCCGCCCCGCGAGGCTTGGCCCCTCGCGAGGGTCTTGAGCTTGTGTTGATGAAGATGGGCTGTGCTGGGCCTCCTGTGTGCCACGCCGCAGGCCGCAGGCAGGCATGTCTGGGGACCCCCATTCCCAGAACGCCGACAGTAGCCCCTGGGCCCACAGCGCGCCCGAACTTGGCCGAGCAGAGAGGCGAAAGGGCAAGTGCGAAGCGTCACGGGCCCTAACAGCCTGCGGCCTTGGGTGCCGCGTGGCGGTTGATTGGACCCGTGCGCCTCTGCAACCGCGCGAGTTGACAAAATAGAGGCGTCTTCCTTGCCTCCTTTACTTTCTCAAGTTGCTGCTCAGATCCCCTTTCTTGCGCCTCTCCTCTCTGCTTCCAAAATCTCCAGATCTACTCTGCCTGCGTGCCCTAGCCAGTCATGGCGCCTCGCCAAGCCCCGGCCGGAGCTTGGTACTCGCCTGCCTTGGACCCGCCAAATGTGTCAGGGGCGAGCCTTGCCCTAGTGTGCCGGATGGCGCAGGGCGTCGACGGAACGAAGGCGTTCAAGGCCGGCTCTTCCGTCTCTGAGGGTCGGGGGAGCACCTTCTACCCTCTCTTCGTGAGCGCCATCATTGCTGGTCTGGTGCCTCCCTTTTTCGAGTTCTTCTTCTCTGTCCTCCGTCACTACAACATTCAAGCTCTGCACCTCCATCCCAACTCCGTCCTTCTTCTGGCGATCTTCGCCTACTATTATGAGGCCCATGTTGGGGTGAAGCCCTCGGTGGCCTTGCTGCGCCACTATTTCTCCCTCCGAACCTCCCGTGGTTCCGCCTCCGCGTGCGCGAGCTTCGTCGCATATGGAGGAGCCATCGCCATTTCAAACCCTGGGAAGAGGATTGAGGGCTTCAGGAGCAAGTGGGTCTTGGTGGATGCTGGGCGCATCCATCCTCGGCTGATCCTGCCCATGGAGCACCCCGCGAGCTCCGACGACTGGTCCCGAGTGGAGCTTCTGGATCCCTGCACGAAGCTGGTGCTGGAGAAGATGGACGCAGATCTGAGGCTGGCCAACGTGGCGGCGGCGAAGCTAACCAGTGCGTCACTGCTGAGGGAGTTCCTGGAGCATCAACTGGCTCCACTTCTTCAGTACTCGGTTCCGATGTGGGGGCCTCACTCGAGCCCCGTGGTCCTGGCCGACGAGGATCTGGCGGCTGTCCTCCAGTCCTTTCTTGGGGGCGACTTGGCGAGGCTGGAGGGCGCTCCCACGCCCCTGTTCCTTCGCGAGGACTGGGAGCAGGTAGTGGGGTCCATGCCTGTCTTCAACGGGGACGGGCCCGTGCCCGTGGAGGCTCCAGAGGACCTGGTGGACGTGTCCTCTGACGACTCCAGTGAAGAGGTGGAGGGAGGGGAGCCGGAAGAGGGGGTTGATTCGGGGGCGGAGTCAAGAGCTCCTCCCCTTCGGTGCAGGTCCCGCACTCTCCGCCTCCCCCAGAGTGACGACGACGAGGATGAGGATGAGCAGGGAGGTGGGAGCCTGCCCCCGATCCTGAAGAAGGTCCGGACTGGGCTGGTCCCCCGCGGGTCTGCCCGGGCCCCGGGGCGATCCGCAGACGCGCCTCCTGCTCCCAGCCCCCTTGAAGCCGACCCTTGCAGCCGGCTTGCGGGCTTTAAGTTCGGCCGGAGGCTGCTCGAGTCCACCAGCGACGACCTGTAAGTGCCTGCTTCCCATCTTGATTATTGCTCTGTCGACGAGATCTGATGTCCATGTCCTTCGGCCAGGCTGGCGCCTGTGGCGAAGAAGCTGGAGGGAGCTCCTGAGGTCCCATCCGTGGCAGTGCCTCTACCCGAGAAAGAAGGTGATCATGACGCACAGGCCTCCCCTGCCCGGGTGTCCTCGCGAGGCCAGGCTGAGCCCGCTGGGGTGAGCTCAGCCCCCTTGACCCAGGTGACTCCCGAGGTGCCCTTGCTTGGCGCTTCCTCCACTGTCACTTTGGCGCCGCTGGTTCCGCCTCAGGGCGCAGTGGTCACACAGTCGTCTTCTCCTCCTACTCCACCGACTGCTGCTTCTCCGAATACTGTTCTGGATCGCGCCGTTGCCGGACTGGACCGCCTGCGGCAGGATCTTCTAGGCGCCGACCCCCGTCTGATGGCCGGGCGTTTGGAGCTGGCTTCTGGCTGGATTCGCTTCGATGCTTCGATACGGGCGGCGCTGGTCCAGGCCTCGACGGCTTGTGACGAGGAGAAGTAGGCTGTCCATGAGGCTAAGATTTACCGCGATGCTGCCCTGGGGGAGGCAGCTAGCATCCAAGGTCGCTGTGAGACGCTGGAGAGCGAGCTGAAGGGCCTGCAGAACTAGCTTGCCGAGGAGGCCCGTCTCCGCCAAGAGCAGGAGGAAAGCATGAAGGTTCACGAGGCGGCCGTCAAGGACATGGAGGCCAAGCTCAAGAGGCGCCGTGGCCGCCTAGGCGTGATGGAGCAAGAGCTAGAGGCGAGGAAGGTTGAGCTAGACGGCAAGGCCCGGGTTCTCGCCGAGGATCGCGTGGCCTTTGCGGATATGGAAGAGAAGGCTCGCATTTTGCTGAAGATGCTTTAAGAGCGGCCTTGAGAGCCCGCTGGCCGGCGAGGAGGATGGCCCCGCCAAGCTGCTTCCTTTCCTGGTTCGCGCCCTTAACGACGTCACCCTTGGCCTTGTCCCTACGGCTGAGGCCCAGGCACGCGTCTTGTCTTCTGCAGCGCTGACACGGGTCTTCACCCACATCTATCTTCGCGACCCAAACATCAACCTCGACAGCCTGCTGGAGCCAGTGAGCGGCGAGTGTGCCGCCGCCGCCGCTGAGGCCATGAAACGTCGCACGGAGGCTCTGCTGGGGAAGTTCCGGGCCTTCAGTACCAGGCCGAAGAGGAGCGCTGTTGGCCCCGTTGCTCGACAAGGCGAACCTGCTCCACGTGGCTCCCCCGCCGGCAAGTGACTCTGTTGTGGCTCCCATCCCGTTTTTAATTCCTGCGCATGTACCATGCCTCGGAGAGGCGTTAAAACTTATGTTTGATGATGTGATAACAGCATGGACTATAATATTTGCTTTTGAATTCCCTGAAATTTGCATTATTCCTTCCTGCTTGCTTATGTTCTACGCCGGCAGAGCCTGGCCCCGCGCATACCTCAGCCGCCGTTGGCCCTGACCGGAAACTAGGACGGGACCAAGGAGTGAGGGGCTACGTGACAAGTTAGGCTCCTGAGTCACTCGAACCGCAAGCAGGGAGGCGAGATGTGGGTGGATTTTCCGTTCTACGTCTGCAGAGCCCGGTCCCGCGCATACCCCAACCGCCGTTAGCCTTTCGGAACTAAGGGGTGAGGGGCTACGTGACCAGTTAGGCTCCTGAGTCGTGATGCTCAGGAGTCCCCCTTGAAGCTCAATCGGCCTTTGTACCTTGGCTCCGCTCGGGGAGGGGCGCGCGATGAACCAGGCCCGAGGAGGCTTGGCCAGGCGGGGTGCGTCTAAGCGGGACCCAGGCGCAGCCCCCGTGCCCAGCCCCTTCGTGCGTCACTCCTGAGGGGAGGCGTTGCGACAAGGCCAGACACTGAGCTCTGGGCTCCCTAAGGTTGATGCGGCCCGGAGGCCACCCTCAGTTGTTTATCACCAGCGCGGAGCATAGCGCTTCCGTATGCGTACGGGCATAGCCACTCCTCGGCAGTGTCGTCAGCCAGCGCGGAGCATGGTGCTTCCACTGGTACGTGGGAGGGGGCTCCCCTCCAGGAGGAGCCCCCGGGGCGTATACAGCCCCACCCTAACACGTGGCTGGCACGATAGGGCTGGCCGAGGTGTATCTGGGCACCCGTGAGCCAGCGCGGGACTCACGGGGCCGTACCTCAAGGCGGGTTGCGCCTGGCTCTGGGCCTTATCTTCGAGTGTGTTCCTGCAAAATTGGCGAGATGCCGGTGCTCTACGTCTTTGGGTCCCGGTTCTCGGGCTGGTCTCAGCTGTCGCTGGCAAGCTAGGTCGCGATGCCATGGACAAGACCAGAGGGTGAGGGCCGGAGAACCGGTAGGAGCCCTGAGTCGCGATGCTCAGGCACCCCCCCTTAACGTGCAAGCTGGGTTAGATGTAGCAACTCTACGTCCTCGGGTCCCGGCTCTCGGGCTCGTCTCAGCCGTCGATGGCAAGCCTGGTCGCGATGCCATGGACAAGACCAGAGGGTGAGGGCCGGAGAGCCGGTAGGAGCCCTGAGTCACGATGCTCAGGCACCCCCCCCCTTTAATGCGCAAGCTGGGTTAGATGTAGCAACTCTACGTCCTCGGGTCCCGGCTCTCAGGCTGGTCTCAGCCATCGCTGGCAAGCCTGGTCACGATGCCATGTACAAGACCAGAGGGTGAGTGAGGGAGTTCCGGACTAGGGGGTGTCCGGATAGCCGAACTATCATCATCGGCCGGACTCCAAGACTATGAAGATACAAGATTGAAGACTTCGTCCCGTGTCCGGATGGGACTTTCCTTGGCGTGGAAGGCACGCTTGGCGATACGGATATGTAGATCTCCTACCTTTGTAACCGACTTTGTGTAACCCTAGCCCTCTCCGGTGTCTATATAAACCGGATGGCTGTAGTCCATAAGACGAACAACAATCATACTATAGGCTAGCTTCTAGGGTTTAGCCTCCTTGATCTCGTGGTAGATCCACTCCTGTAACACACATCATCAATATTAATCAAGCAGGATCTAGGGTTTTACCTCCATCAAGAGGGCCCAAACCTGGGTAAGACATCGTGTCCCTCGTCTCCTGTTACCATCTGCCTAGACGCACAGTTCGGGACCCCCTACCCGAGATCCGCCAGTTTTGACACCGACATTGGTGCTTTCATTGAGAGTTCCTCTGTGCCGTCACCATCAGGAAGGATGCCTTTTCCCGTCTTTAAAGACGGCGCCGTCGTCAAGGGAGCTTTGGCCACCGGCCAGACTATCCGGCTAGGCGGTTTTCTCATGACCGCATGTTCGGCCACCTGTCACATCCATAGCTTCTGGTGCTGCCTAGTGTTTGCATCTTGTTGCATCATGTTTAAATTTTATTTAAGTTGAATTGGGGATGACAGAACCCCCAGCACCCCCCCCCTTAAACCAACTAGGGTTTACTAAAATCATTCTCAATGAACCTGAAATGCCTCCTAAAATGTTCATCATCTTTGCCTTGGTCTTAAACCTCTGACAAAAATGGTGCACAATTTTCTAGGTCATCCTAAGGTCACTGAATTAAATCATAAGTATTTGAATTTGGACATTTAAATTCTATAAAATATTTTAAATGTCCAAATATTCCTAAACTGAAATGTTCCATGTTGGATATATAATATACAGTGGGCATGTGCAGTTTAAGGATTTTTGAAAGGGTCTAGGTATTTTTAGAAAAGCCCTAAAGTTACAGAAAAATAGAAAAATGAAAATAAAAGAGAGAGAAAGGAACCTACCTAACTTACCTGTGAAGCCCACCTGGTGGCCCAACAGGACTGGCCTAGCGCGGCCCAGCCCACCCTTTTCCTGTCGTCTTCCTCCCCTCGCACCGAAGCAGCTCGGTGGCGTGCGCCGACGCAGCCCTGGCCACCTCCTGCTTGCCACCGAGGCGCCCCCGACGCGTCTGGATACGCCCCGTAGCCCCCTCTGTCTCTCCCCTCGCTCTCTGCTCTCTCTCGACCCCTTCCCCCTCCTCTGCTCTCTCTCTCACGCAGCCCGAGTGGAGCTCATCGCCGTCGCTCGCCGTTGCCGCACCCAGAGCCTCCCCCTCGACCCCTCGGCGTGCCCAGTAGCTCGGCTACCTCGCCCTCATCCTCTCCGCCGAGTCAAGCGACCTCGGACGCCCTACATCGCCATCATCGAGCCGTCTTCTTCACACACGGCCGCGGATGCCGCTCGTCGATTCGCTGTCTCCGCCACCTCCCTGAGCCCACTGAGCTGCTCGTCGACCTCGCCGTGAGCTCCTCTGCCGAACCTCTCTCTCCCCGTGCTCTATTTCCCTCCGTAGCCGCCGTTTCCACCGCACCCGAGAGCTTCTCGCCGCCGGCCATGGCGTAGTCGTGGCCACAGCCACCGCAGCTCCTTCCCGAGCGCGTCACCATGCTCAGCACATCGCCAGGAGGCCGTAGCACCCAGCCGTTCGCCACGCCGTGCCCCACAGCACCATTCCCAACTTCACCCGAACGCCGGCGCCGCCACGAGCTCAACTCCGGCGAGCTCGCTCCACCCTGGCTCCTCCCGCTCGCACCATTCGATGCGGACGAGTCTCCTCATTCCGTAGATGGCCTCGGCCTTCGATTTGGTTGCCGTGGGACGAAACCCGAATGCCTCCGCCGTCTCTGGCCTCGTCGGCGATGAGCCGTCGGCCTAATTCCGGTTTAGTTAGCACTAATGACCCCGCTACCCCCCCAGAGCCACTGCCTTGTGGGCCCCCGTGTCTGTTTAGGTTAGTTTAATTCCTGTTTAGGTTAGTACTAATCCTGCGGACCCCACGTGTCAGCTTTGACTTGGTCAAGTCAACGTTGACTGGTCCCACTTGTCATCCACCCAAACCAGCGAGAGACACTGACCAGTGGGTCCCACTGGTCAGGTTTGACCTGGAGGCGCCCAGTTGAGCTGCTGACTCCAGGGTGATGTCATGCTGACGCAATATGTATTTTCTGGATTTATTTTATCTCAGGAAATTCCAGAAAATGTTCAAAACTTCGAAAATTCATATAAATTCAACCGTAACTCCAAATGAGATAAGTTATATATGAAAAATTATCAGAAAAATCCAATCTATCCATCTGTACCATTTTCATGCATGTTAGAACAACTTATAGTTGCTGTTTAGCACAAATCATATTAAAGGCATTTAAGTATCCACATATGGAGTTTGAATTTGAATCTTGGATTCAAACCAACTTCATTTAATCTAGTTTTAGTTGCATCAGCACAAATCAACAGCATATTGCCATGTCACGTTCATGCATTATACTGTTGCATTGCATTGATTGTGTTCTTCCTTGTTTGCCGGTGATTGTCCCCTCTTGGTAGACGATGTTCCGACGTTGTGATCGTTGACACTGATGAAGACTCAATGCTATCTTCAGAAGTGCCAGGCAAGCAAAACCCCCTTGTTCATTCCGATAAAATCCCACTCTCTCGCTCCTGCTCTCTTTTACTGCATTAGGACAACAACGATTCTTTTGTTACTTGCTGTGGTAGCTGAACCCCTTTATCCTCTACATGACCTGTCATTGCCACAGTAAATAGATGAAACCCACTAGCATGAGTAGGAGTTGTTTGAGCCCTGATGTGCCTACTCATTCATGCTTGTTTGTCATGCCTGCTACTGCTTAGAGTTGAGTCAAGTCTGATTCATCGGGGATGAATCGGAGGTGTGTGAACATGTCCTACTGTTGAGAGCTAAGTGTGTGAACACGATTTGGTAAAGGTAGCGGTGAGTGGCCATGTAGGAGTACATGGTGGGTTGTCTCATTGCAGCCGTCCTCAGGAACTGAGTTCTGTGTTTGTGATCCATGGTCAGTTACTACCACACATTGGGTTCCGGTAACTCGACCCCTCTCGGCTTGTTAATCAACTTGATCTCTGTCCAGGAGTTGCAACTAGTTTCTGGTGTTTGTAGGTTGTGTTAGTAGTCTACCAAGTGGTACCCGGTACAGGTGGGCTTGGGACAGACTAGGCACCATGGCACGGTGTACCAAGCGTAGATCCACCCGTCGAGGTGGGCTTGGGAACCCTGCACACATCGTTTGGGGCCGTGAGCGACACCCCGGCCGGATCTCCTTGCGGATGGAACCCGAATAGGCGATAAACCAGGACGAGAGACTTGTGTGGTTAGTCAGGTCGTGGTCGACACCCTCGCTGGGCTTCCGCTTGAAGGTTGTCGGGTACATGTCGTGTAAACGGCGGTAAGTGGTGAGAGCATGTTTGAAGAAGTACACCCCTGCAGGGTTAACATCATCTATTCGAATAGCCGTGTCCGCGGGAAAGGACTTCTGGGTTGCCTGTATAGTTCATAGACAAGTGAAAGTGGATACTCTAAAATACGCAAGATAAGCGTGAGTGCTATGGATGGCGTTCTCGTAGGTAGACGGGGGGCGGATCCATAGTGGTGTATTGATATGGTGAATATGTGGACTCGTGTGCGCCACCTCAAAAGAGTTATTTGTAGTCGTAGTTCAGGATAGCCACCGAGTCAAAGCGGGCTTGCTGCAGTTAAACCCCACCATCCCCTTTGTTGATAATGATGCATATGTAGTTAGTTCTGATGTAAGTCTTGCTGGGTACATTTGTACTCACGTTTGCCTATTTTATGTTTTTGCAGAGAGACTTCAGTCTCGCTAATAGTTCCACGTGGACTTCGACGTTTAGCTTGTTACCTCAGCTACGATCTTGTGCCCTCGGCAGGATCTGGTAGATAGTCAGGCTTCTCAGCCTTTTCCATTTGTAGATGTCTGTACTCAGACATGTTAAGCTTCCTCTTGTGCTTTGACATGTATGCTCTGAGTGTTGGGTCATGAGACCCATGTTTGTAATATCTCGCTCCTCGGAGCCTATTGAATAAATACTTGAGTCGTAGAGCCATGTTGTGATGCCATGTTGTATTTGCACATATCGAGCATATTGTGTGTATGTTATTGAAATGCTTGGTATGTGTGGGATCTGACTATCTAGTTGTTTATCCTTAGTAGCCTCTCCTACCGGGAAATGTCTCCTAGTGTTTCCACTGAGCCATGGTAGCTTGCTACTGCTCCGGAACACTTAGGCTGGCCGGCATGTGTCCTTCTTTGTTCATGTGTCTGTCCCTTCGGGGAAATGTCACGCGATGAATACCGGAGTCCTGTTAGCCCGCTACAGCCCGGTTCACCGGAGTCCTGCTAGCCCAGTGCTACAGCCTGGATTCACTCGCTGATGACCGACACGTTCGATGTTGGGTCATGGATGCCTGTCCTTGTAAGTTAGTGCCACTTTGGGTTCACGACTAGCCATGTCAGCCCGGGTTCTTTGTCATATGGATGCTAGCGGCACTATCATATGCGTGAGCCAAAAGGCGCAAACGGTCCCGGGCTAGGTAAGGTGGCACCCGTGGGAATACCGTGCGTGAGGCCGCAAAGTGATATGATGTGTTACATGCTAGATCGGTGTGGCATTGAGTCGGGGTCCTGACACCACCGCCCCGACAATGACCTCTCAAGTCATTAAAAGGGATCTTCATGTCAGCTCGGAATTCGCCGAGCAGCTAGATCCGATTGAGCTCTCCTCCGCAAACGAGCTCCTGGATCGCATCGCTGCCCTAGGAGTCGCTACCGACTACGATCAGATTGGGCTTAAAACCGATCTGAGAGAAATTAACTCTCCCCGGGTTACCCACCACGTTGTCGTGGTAGAGGAACAATGCGGCAACTCTTCTTCTATGTTAAAATCCAACTATGTCCGGATTCCGGATCCCTCCATGCCAGATTCCCGCGGAGGGACGGACGCTAATCAAATACTGAACCTAAAGTCTGGCATCAGACCAGATTTGTTGAAAAGCGCTTAGCAAACCAAGCTTCCAAATCCGGAAGCTTCTTGGCCTTTGAGCCTCAGATCGGGCGGGGTTCCGAACTTAATTCCACCTGCCCACCCAAACATAAGCGATCTATCTCAAATACGGCAAGAGCCCGATGAAACAGTACATCATTACTGGGCCAGATTCCTCCTGGTTATGAACAGGATAAAAGACTGCCGTGAAGAAAGCGCGATTTCAATCTTCTCCAACAATTGCACGGACAAGGGAATCATAAACGCCATCAGTCGTCGCGAAGTTTCACGCTTCGCCGACCTAGCGACCATTGTACAAAAATACTGCGCGATGGAGAGTGCCTGGAAAACCAAAACTAGGTTTTGGGACAATCCGGCCTTGAATACAAACCCAGTCCGAAATAAAAGGGTGCTTCATACTCAAGCACCTGGGTTAAAAACCAAATAGCAAAAAACCCCTAAGGGGTATGGAACCGTACTGGAGGGATGGCTCAACGGACCCTGCAAAATCCACAGTACAGAGGGCGCCACCCCAACACATAGCCTTCGAGCGTCTTGGATACTATGGCAGGTGGCCAAAAGTGGCGTAGGCTTTTTAGCCCCGGGCAACCAACCCAGCAGTACCAGTACGGTATTAACAGTCTTCGAGACTTTCGCATCAAGTAACATGCGGAAACGAACAATCTGCAGCCTCGCCGAAGTCTACCAAGTAGCAACAACAAATCCATGGAGCGACACGGCTATCACCTTCAATGTCAGCGACAAACCTAAATTCCGAACAGCTAGAGCACCAGCCGCATTGGTCCTCAGTCTGATAGTGGACGGTTTCCATCTTACTAAGGTACTCATGGATGGCGGCAGCGGATTAAACCTCATCTATGAGGAAACCCTTCAAAAAATGGAAATTGACTGGAGCCGCATTGAGCGAAGCAACACAACCTTCATAGGAATAATCCCTAGTCGAGAAGTACGCTGCACAGGAAAAATCACACTAGATGTAGTGTTCGGCTCACCGGACAATTACAGGTCCGAGGAGGTCATGTTCTATGTTGCCCCATTCGGCAGCGGATATCACGCTTTGTTAGGGCGAGAGGCATTCACAATCTTCCAAGCTATATCCCACTATGGGTACATGAAGCTCAAAATGCCGGGACCCAATGGGATAATCACTCTCGCCAGTGATCCAGATACAGCACTCCGCGCTGAAAATAAGACAGCCGCACTGGCCCTAGAGGCATTGTCCGAAGCCCTAGCGGCAGAGGAACTAACTACGCTGCGCTCCACGGTGGATAGGGACGATGTGATACTCGATAAGAGGTCCAAGTCCACCTCTTTTAAACCAGTAGACGAAATAGTCAAATTTCAGGTCCATCCAACGGACCCCACAAAGACGGCCTCCATTGGGGCACAATTAAGTCCTGATGTCGAAGCCACACTACGAGAATTCCTTCGGGAAAATTGGGACATTTTTTCCTGGCACCCTTCAGACATGCCAGGAATCCCACGCAGGCTGGCAGAGCACAGCCTAAATATCCTAAAAGGATTCAAGCCACTCAAACAAGCTCTTCAGTGATTTTCCGAACCCAAAAGACAGGCAATGGGAGAGGAGTTAGCCAAACTCTTAGAAGCCGGATTCATCAGAGATATAAAACATCCGGACTGGCTAGCCAATCTAGTAATGGTACCAAAAAAAGGACAAATCCTGGCGCCTCTGCGTCGATTTTAAAGACCTTAACAAGGCCTGTCCAAAGGACCCTTTCCCTCTCCCTCGCATCGACCAAATCATCAATGCTACCGCAGGGCACGATTCATTGTGCTTCCTCGATGCATACTCCGGATACCATCCAATCAAGATGGCGGAGAAAGACCAGGCCGCAACGGCATTCATTACTCCATATGGGCCATTCTGCTTCAACACAATGCCCTTCGGACTCAAAAACGCCGGCGCGACATATCAGCGCATGATTCTAACATGTCTGGCTACCCAGATAGGCAAAATAGTAGAGGCATACATAGACGATGTGGTCGTCAAGACCAAACACGTCGAAACTCTAGTAGAAGACTTGAGGGTGACATTCGACAACCTCCGAGCATATGACATTAAGCTCAATCCGGAAAAATGCGTCTTCGGCGTACCAGCCGGAAAGCTCTTGGGCTTCATCCTATCCGGTAGAGGAATTGAAGCAAACCCGGCCAAAATCCGAGCTCTGTCACAATTGGATATTCCAAAAGACCTCAAGCAGATACAAAAACTAACCGGATGCGTAGCGGCCTTAAGTCGCTTCATCTCCTTTTTGGGAGAAAAGGCTCTGCCCCTCTACCGCCTGCTCCAGCGCACCAAACATTTCGAATGGACGGATGCTGCCACAGCCGGACTCGAAGAAATAAAGGCCATACTGGCAACAAATCATGTCCTGGCTGCGCCCAACCTGGGCGAACCTATGTTATTATATATCGCAGCAGCACATCAAGTTGTCAGCGCGGTACTCATCGTTGAACGAGAAACAGAAGGGCATAAATTCCCTCTTCAAAAACCAGTGTACTACATATCCACTGTTCGAACTCCATGCAAATCCCGGTACCCACATTATCAAAAGATAGCGTATGCGGTGTTCATGGCATCCCGGAAGCTGCGACACTACTTTCAAGAGTATTCAATAACGGTGGCCTCCAAAGTACCTCTCAACGATATTATAAACAATCGCGACGCAACGGGCAGGATTGCAAAATGGGCTATCGAGCTCTTACCGTTTGACATAACCTACAAACCACGGCGAGCTATGAAGTCGCAGGTTCTGGCTGACTTCATCGCCGAATGGACCGAAGCCGAACTCCCTAAAGAGTACGGCGCATACTCCAACTGGATCATGCATTTCGACGGATCCAAAATGTTGGCTGGCTTGGGGGCTGGCGTCGTCCTGACGTCCCCAACTGGAGACACAATCCAATACGTACTTCAAATAATGTACATGGACTCCAACAACGCAGCCGAATACGAGGCCCTTCTACATGGCCTCCGGATGGCAATCTCCATGGGCATTCAACGTCTAGAGGCACGCGGGGATTCAAACCTTGCAATATCCCAAGTAAATGGAGACTTTGACGCCAAAGATCAAAAAATGGCAGGTTACCGCAACGCCGTCCTAAAAATGTCAGCTCGGTTCGAAGGACTCGAATTCCACCATGTAGCCCAGGATAATAACCAGGCAGCAGACGTGTTAGCACGCATCGGCGCGAAATGAGACGCCGTCCCTCCAAACATCTTTCTGGAACGGCTCTTTAAGCCATCCGTATTATGGTAACAGGAGTCCGGAAAGAACAATCCAGAGCCAGCTGCATCACCTAACTCACACCATTCTGACACAATTGGCGGCTCAGCCAATGAAATAACACCTTCAGCTCACGAAATAATGGCAGCAATTGCCCCGTGGACAGAACCAATCCTAGCCTACTTAATTCGGCATGAACTTCCCGAAGACCAAAATGAGGCCCACTGCATAGTTCGGTGATCTAAAGCCTACAAGGTCCATGAGGGAGAACTTTATAAGAAAAGCACAACCGGAGTCCTTCAAAGGTGTATCTCCGAAGAGGAAGGGCGAAATCTCCTGGCTGAAATTCAATCCGGACTCTGCGGGCACCACGCTGTAGCCCAGGCCCTTGTAGGCAAGGCCTTCCGTACAGGATTTTATTGGTCGACAGCCCGGGCAGATGCTCAGGACTTAGTCCAATGATGCGTCGGTTGCCAGCTCTTTGCTAATCAGAGCCACATGCCACCCACCGCCCTCAAAACTATACCCATTACCTGGCCGTTCGCGGTCTGGGGGCTTGACATGGTTGGACCCCTTAAAGGGGGAACCCACAAGCACAAATACTTATTGGTCATGGTGGACAAATTCACCAAATGGATTGAGGCCAAGCCGGTTAAAACGGCAGAATCCGGACCGGTGATAGACTTCATATCTGGGGTAGTACACCGTTTTGGCATCCCCCACAACATCATCACTGATAATGGCACGAACTTCACGGCCGACGAGGTTAAACTCTGGTGCAAAAACATGGGCATCAAGCTCGATTACGCTTCAGTCTATCACCCCCAAACTAATGGTCAAGTCGAGCGAGCAAATGGTCTAATCATGAGCGGCATCAAACCCAGACTAGTGCGGTCCCTCAAGGAATCTAACACGCACTGGGTAGAGGAGCTCGACTCCGTACTCTGGGGGCTACGGACCACGCCAAACCGAACTACTGGATTCACACCATTTTTCATGGTATACGGCGCAGAGGCAGTTCTGCCCTGTGATATAATTCATGACTCATCTCTTGTGTGCATGTACGAAGAAAGAGAAGTCGAGTTGGATCGGCAGGACAGTTTGGACGCCTTAGAGGAGGAGCGGGACGTGGCAAAGGCCCGTTCCGCATTTTATCAGCAGCAGGCTCGAAGATATCAAAGCAGAGAAGTACGGGCCAAAACTTACAATGTTGGCGAACTTGTTCTATGCCTGCCGGACAAGAAAAAGGACAAACTTAAGCCCAAGTTGGAAGGTCCCTTCATCATCGACCAAGTCCTGACCGGCGGAGCATACCGTCTACGTAACGCATCTGACAACCGACTCGAGCCGAACCCATGGAACGCAGCCCGTCTCCGAATATTCTACGCCTAACGCCGGACTCAGAGTTCGTCTCACTCCCCCGGCTACCTTTTTATATTTTTTACTGTCTCTTGTCCCCCTCCTTCTTCCCCCTTTTTTTTCAATACCTTTTATAGGCTGATTTGCGCTTTGTTCGCACACACTTGATGTCTTCCTGGCACTCATTATACCTGGGGGCTTCTTTAACAGAAGCTTATTCATACGGGCTTCATGCCCAATACATGTGTCATACTTCCGCATGTACCTTTTATTCACCATTGTATGCATCGATATGACTTAAGTTTTGGCCAAGCTGGGTTGCCTGGCTCCTGTGCTTACCCCTACGTTCCCAATTGTTCGGCTAGAAGGTAAAGGGAGCACCTCTGCGATTGCTACTGCCGGGTCAGCCGGATGTGTACCTCAGATTGGGTGAAGCTGAAAGCTAGCGTTCTTAAGAGAATATTCGGTCAGTGACTTGAAAGATGATTTATTACTTACTTATTTATCTGCCCCCAGATGCTTTTTCTGCTATTTTCGCAGTCCGGCATTGCACTTTAGGGCATGCCTCCCAGGGAAAGGAACCCTTAACGGAACTATTCTCCCTGGAAGATGTTTCTTACTAACCATGTCATATAACATAGCTAGTTGGGCACTTGTCTGATAAAGCAATTATGACCCCGATGCCTTGTCTCCATGCATGCCCCGGTTCTTTTATAACTGTAAGGGTATTCGGACACACTCCGGACTGTTGGGTCCTAAAGTTGAAGCGAAACGGTCCGCAAAGACAAACGATCTACAATCCGACTAGAAGGCATTTTACATGTCATTTCAAATTACATCGTCAAACCGACTGATTGTACTCCTCCTCAATCCCATCTAACAGGCTGTCTAATTTACAGTCCTGTTGGGAATATTTCGTGGCCAGTTCTACTTGGCCATACATCAAGCTCACAGGGATCTCCTTCCCATCAGGCCCCGCAGGTCCGACCTCGGCCATGTGGTTTGGGTCAGCCTTCGGGTAACGCGTCTTCACCATGGCCCAGGCCTCCCTGGCGCCCTGACGGCAGGCCGATATCTTCCACAAACGGAGGCGTCGCCGTGCTCCTTGAAGCTTCTCAGCAAGCTCACCAAGGCCCTCAGGTAGGGAGACGGATGGCCATAAAGCCTGAACGACGCCACTCATCGCCTGCCGAACACGTTCGAGCAATTGCACCAGCTCGGGAAGTTGGTCACCCGTTGACCCAGGCATTTCCTCTGCAGGGCGACCTGTGAGCACACCTAAAGACATATTTCTGTCAATCGACTTCCTCGCTGAATTCTTCTTTTCAAAGGAATTTGCTCAAGCACTTACTATAAATGCCGCGACGAAGCCGCTGATTCTCCTTCACGGAGCCAGACAGCTGGGCCCGAACACCTTTCAGCTCTTCTCCTAGCTGGGTGTGGGCATCTTGGAGCTTGTTTCTCTCCTGCTGCACCTTCATAAGCACCCTCTCGCCGGCCTTTAGCTGACGCAGTAGCTGTTGCTTGTCCGGATCTAGTCCGGCGCCCTCTGCATTATTATTGTCAGATTCACGCTGCACTTTGTTAATTAATTATCTTTTCAAAGTACGTCTTACCAGCGGGGGTCTCTGTGGCTCCCCCTGTGGCTGCCAGTGCGGCCTCAAGTTGGGCCTTGCACTCTTGGAGCTCCTGGGACAGATGGGTTTTCTTCTCCGTAAGATCCTGCATAATAATTGATCCTTAAATCAGTTATTTTAACTATTTTAAGTCTCGGGGGCTACTGGCGGATATAACTATTAAAATTACTTACCCGTATGTCTTTCACATACTGCTCCGTGGCTCTGGTTAACCCATCTTGAGCGGCACGGAGGTGCGTGTTTCCCGCATCAAAGGCATTTAACGCCTCCAGGGAGAAACACGTGTCACGAAGAACTGTCCGGCGACGCCTGTGATTCATGGCGCTCTCCACCTCAGACCGGGTGGCGGACAGCCTGTCAGCATCCTCCGTCGGAGGAGCCTCCGGCTCATCCTTGTATTCGCCTCCCCTCCCGGACCATGCATTGGAGCATGGCTGGCGGAGGTTTGATTGGCAACCTCTCCGGACACTGTCCGGCGAGCGCTCTTTCTGGAAAAGTTATGAGCATTAATATACCTCCTGGGGATCCTTCCCTTAAAAATAGCGGTGCTCCGTATCGTTGCAGCGACTCGGTTCGCGTCGCACTCCTCTTCCGCCTGCTGGGCCGAACTGACCCTTGTTGGTCGACCGCCGCGGGTTCGGCTTCCCGCCTTAAAGGCACCTCCTGCGATGCACCATCAGTATGGGATGGTCAGAATTGAGCGCGGATCAAATGATGGTGTCAAGACCTCGGTCGTAGTCACCTGGGAGGCCGGAAACAAACCGGGGTAGTCAGCCGTAATGGCGACTAGGGCATTGTCCATGCTAAGTTGGTGGAACACCTCGTCAATTAGCTCCATCTTTATGTCCGGATCCTCTTGGGAGGTCGGATCAAGGGATCGTTCCGGATCCTCGGGCTGTGGAGTTGGGCTTCGTATGCCCTACACGTCCCGGCGCAGCTCCTGCGTCGAAATCACAGAGTAAGATACTTGACTTTGAAAGTATGGATCGGGTAGATGAACATCTGCTTACCCAGCTCCGAGGGTTATTCATAGAGAATCCATTCAACGGATTCATGCGGGGGAAGTCCTCCTCTCCCTTGTACAAGCCGGACAGGATCTTTGCCAGATCGGCTGCCGAGCCTGGCCCTTTGCGGCCATGATGGGTGGCATCATCTTCCCCGTTGAAATCCCACGTAGGGTGGCCCCTATATTGGAGTGGCTGCACCCCTCGCATAATGCACGTGGCCATGACTCCAATCATGGTAAATCCGGAGTGGGCCAGTAACCTAATCCGGCCCATCAGATAATGGACGCTCCTATCATCTTCCCGTTGAGGGCTCCGCGGGCGCCAACTCAGGCGTTTCTTCAAGGGAGCATTGCTGAACTCCGGGAGGCCGATCCGAACTGGATCCGGCAGAGGGCGTCCTCCATGTAGAACCATTCTGAAGGCCAGTCTTCGGACGCCTTCTTCGGGGTGCCGGATAGATATCCGGTCCCGGCGATGCGCCATATTTCGGCTCCGCCCACTTGATATATCGACCCCTCATGAGAACGGGGTACGAGGCAAAACAATCTCTTCCACAGCGCAAAATGGGGCTCGATGCCCAAGAACAGCTCGCAAAGAGCTACGAAGCCCGCGATGTGCAAAATGGAGGCGGGCGTGAGATGGTGAAGCTGGAGTCCGTAGAACTCTAGGAGCCCCCGGAGAAACGGATGTATGGGAAATCCGAGTCCCCTTATTAGATAGGGGACAAAGCAAACCCGCTCCCCTTTGGAAGGGTTGGGGACGCTCTCCGCCTGCTTTCCACCCTTGTAGGTGGCTAGTCCGGCTCGAACCGGAACCATGAAAGCTGGGGGAAGATATCCCTCGGTTTGGAGCGCCACTAGCTCGCTGTGTGGAACTAAGCATATCCCCCAATCTCCTGGCTTAGGGCTGGGAGCGCGAGAGGAGGAGCCGCGTCGACTATCCATGATGGAATGGATTTTTGTCAGAGGCGCTTCGATGAGAACTTACGGATGGAGGATGGTGTGAGCTGGATCTAGATCCTCGCCTCTCTTATAGGCGGCTCGTTCGCACGGCTAGGGGGTAAAATGTAAAAATACACCAGCCTTTCGCATTTGTACGACACGTGGAAGAAGGCCATTATTGGGCGTAGAAGCCAAGGAGCGCAACATTTATAAGGAAGCCGGACACTATTCGACGGGAACATGAAGTTTGAAGGAGAACCCGCCTTGCAACACCGAAGACAATATACGCGCCGGACTCGTCGTCGCTGAAGCCCGGTTCGGGGGCTACTGAGGGAGTTCCGAACTAGGGGGTGTCCGGATATCCGAACTATCATCATCGGCCGGACTCCAAGACTATGAAGATACAAGATTGAAGACTTCGTCCCGTGTTCGGATGGGACTTTCCTTGGCGTGGAAGGCAAGCTCGGCGATACGGATATGTAGATCTCCTACCTTTGTAACCGACTTTGTGTAACCCTAGCCCTCTCCGGTGTCTATATAAACCGGATGGCTGTAGTCCATAGGACAAACAACAATCGTACTATAGGCTAGCTTCTAGGGTTTAGCCTCCTTGATCTCGTGGTAGATCCACTCTTGTAACACACATCATCAATATTAATCAAGCAGGATGTAGGGTTTTACCTCCATCAAGAGGGCCCGAACCAGGGTAAAACATCGTGTCCCTTGTCTCCTGTTACCATCCGCCTAGACGCACAGTTCGGGACCCCCTACCCGAGATCCGCTGGTTTTGACACCGACAGTGAGGTTCGGAGAGCCGGTAGGAGCCCTGAGTCGTGATGCTCAGGCATCCCCCTTTAACGCGCAAGCTGGGTTAGATGACGAAACTCTACGTCCTTGGGTCCCGGCTCTCGGGCTGGTCTCAGCCGTCGCTGGCAAGCCAGGTCGCGATGCCATGGACAAGACCAGAGGGTGAGGGTCGGAGAGCCGGTAGGAGCCCTGAGTCGCGATGCTCAGGCACACCCCCTTCAACGTGCAAGATTCCTTCACCTAGAAAAAGGCACAAAATAACAAGCATGGTGGAGCGAAAGCATAGTCCTAAGAAAAATGCAAGAAGGGTACATGCCGCTGGGACAGGACCGAGCGGCTTGGGGATGATGCTGCCCGAGGGGCGCCCCCAATAGGATAAGCTAAGGACATGAAATAAAAGGGATACATGCCGCAGGGACGGACCCACGCGGCCTGGGAATAATGTGGCCCTGAAGGCGCTCCCAGCCGGAAACGAAACTTAAAGATGTCACCTGATGATGTTGGGGATGAAGGGGTGTTGGTGCAGCAGACTCGATGGGCTGCGGGAGCCGATCCTCATGAGTCCCCAGGCCCGGGGGCCTCGGGAGGATCCGGAGGCACTGGCGGCTCCTCGCGGGCCATCTCCATCTCCGCCAGGGCTGCGGCGTGCCTGAGCTCTTGAGCCTCCAGGATGGCCCTCATGAGATGCTGGTGCGCAGCAACCGCATTTGGTAGGCCGTAAGGCATGCGCACGTAGCTGTGGGGCGGACCCTCGCAATGTCCCACTCGCGAGGGCCAGAGGCGCTCTTGAGACGCGGCTCGGTTGAGCCCTGGTATGTCGATGCAGACGCGCAGCCCACCATCCTCGCCTGGATGGGGGGCCATAGCGGGTAGGCAGCGGCTGCCTCTCATGACCCTTGACTCCTGTAACTCCTGAATGGCCTTGCTGACGAACTCCTGAGGGTTTGGCCCTCCTTGCCTTGCTCCTTCTTGAGGGAAACGTGCTTCGAAGCACGCCTCCACGTGGTGCCCAAGCGCCTCCCTCGTGACCTTGGCGAGGTCGGCGGCCCTCCAGGGGAGAGCCTCCGAGCCCGGCCTGAGGAGGGCGTCGGGCGCGCTTCCCTATGCTATGGAAGGAAGCTCCTCCTGGCCAGGCGCGGGCCCTGAGGGGCCTGCCTCCTGAGGAGCCGGGCCGGTCGATGTCTTCTTCTTCGACCTCGGAAGGCCTCCTGCTGCTGCGGTCTGGGTCTTCTAGTCATGCGGCCTGAAAGGCTCGCTCCAGGGAGCACACTGCGTCTCTCTCTTCGCAGGGCACCGTGATCACCCCGCCGCTTCCTGGCATCTTGAGGACGTTGTAGCCGTGATGGGTTACGACCATGAACTTGGCCAGCACCGGGTACCCGAGGATGGCGTTGTACGGCAGGCAAATGTGGGCGACGTCGAAGTCGATGAGCTCGGTGCGGTAGTTGTCGCGAGCCCCGAAGGTGACAGGAAGGCGGACCTGCCCGATCGGGACCGTGGAGTCGTCGGTGACTCCGGAGAAGGGCTTGTTTGGCTGAAGCTGACTGTAAGGCACTTGAAGATTGTTGAATGTTTCCTCGGACAGGACATTGAGCCCTGCCCCGCCGTCGATGAGGGTCTTGGTGACTAGCACGTTGCTGATGATTGGGGAACAAAGCATCGGGAGGACTCCGGTTGTGGCCGCGCACTTGAGCTGATCCGCTGAGTTGAACGTGATGGTGCACGCTGACCACCTGAGAGGGCGCGTGGCCTCGAGCTTGGGGAGGACTGCATTCACTTCGCGGGGCGAACTGCTTGAAGATGCGCTGAGAGGTTGGGTTTGAGCTCCGCCCAAGATGCAGGCGATCGCACGCGGTTCCTGGAAGCCCCCAGCCCCCTCGTCCTGATGATGGTCCTCATTTCTCCTTGGCTGCGGCGGCAGCGGAGGGAGGCCTGCGTTCCCCTACGGGCGATCCTCGCGAGGCTGATCCCTCCAGCCTCCCTCGAGAGGCGGGTCTTGCCAGCGGTCCTCGCGAGGTTGGTCGCGCCACCCTTGGCGCAGGCCGCGGTCTTCCCAGCGTCCTGCATTTATTCCTCCTCCTCGGCCGTAGCCCCGGTCGCTGCGCTCGGGGCGTCTGCCGACCCTTCCTTCGCGCACGGCCTGGAGCTCTTGGCATTCATTGGTGTTGTGGGTGTGGAGGTCGTGGTACATGCAGTACCGACTGCCCTTGGAGGACTCGGGCTGATCTCTGCCTCGCTTGGTGTCTGGCTCGGCCGCGAGCACGGCAGCCCCCTTGCGCTTCACGTCCTTGGCCTTGGGCTTATTCTCTTCGGGGTCTGCGGCAGGCAGCTCGAGGAGGGAGAGGTGCCCCTCCTTAGCCCTGGCGCACTTGGTCGCCAAGTTGAACAGCTCCAAGGAGGTGCACAGATCTTCATGCATCGCCAGCTCCTCCTTCATCTTGACGTCGCGCACGCCGTCGAAGAAGGCAGAGATGATGGCCTCCTCCATTACCCTAGGGGTCTTGAGGCGCGCGTTGTTGAAGCGCTGGATGTACTTCTGTAGGGTTTCCCCTGGCTGCTGCTTGATTCGGCGCATGTCACTCACGGCGGGTGGCCGGTCGTGAGTACCCTGGAAGTTGGCGATGAAGCGGGTGTGCATCTCGTCCTAGGAAGAGATCGTGCCCGAGGCCAGATTCAGGAGCCAGGTGCGGGATCCGTCCTTGAGCGCCATGGGAAACCAGTTTGCCATGACCTTTTCGTCCCCGTTGGCAGCCTCGATGCCCAACTCGTAGAGTTGGAGGAACTCCGCAGGGTCAGCTGTACCGTCGTAGCGAGGAGGCAGGTCTGGCTTGAACTTGGCGGGCCACGCGACGCTAAGCAGCTCGGTGGTGAAGGCGCGGCAGCCCGCCGTCGCTGCGGGGGGCCTTGGACGACGGAGAGCTTGGTCCTGCGGGTCTCCATGCGCCGTGGCTGGAGGCAGCGCAGGGTCTTGACGTGCTGGAGCGGGGAGCGCTCGGGCAGCTTCTAGTGGGCGAGGGACTTCTAGTGGGCGGGTCTCTTGCCGCGCTGGCGCCTGGTGGAGCGGGTTCCGCCCAGGGGCCGCACGCCTTGGGGCCAGGGCACCTTCTTGAGGAGGAGGCGGCTGAGATGCCCCAGGAGCTTCATCGCCCGCGCGGGGCGGGGTGCGGTGCAGCGAGAAGGACGGTGCGGGGGCGCCTCCAGCAGCACGGACGAGCTCGGCGACTCGGTCGAGCCATTCGTCATAGACGTCGTCGATGGGGCGGTAGCGCAGGAGCTTGTTTGCCGCGATGAGCGCAGCTCGGGCCTCCATGGCCGCGCGGGGCACGCATGACGAAGAACCAGCGAGGGTGAGCGAAGGCGTGGCGGTGCGGCCGTCTCGCCTCATGCACGGGTGCTGGGATGATGCTTGCTGCTCGTTCCCCGCCGGGCCGGTGGCGGCGTTGATGGCAGGTGACAGGGAACGACGAGGGCGCCCGCCGACGTGAGTCGTCTAGGCTACATGGGAGGCGAGGGCGGCTCGGCGCTCGGTGCGAGCCCGACGAGTGTCAGACATGGTTGCGGTGGTCGAGGTAGAACGAGGCGATGGAAGGCAGATTCCGGCGCACCCCTACCTGGCGCGCCAAATGTCGGATTTCGGGTTCCGACAGACCCTTGAGGTTCAAACACTGGGGTGTGCGCGGAGATTGAACCCTCTGCCGTCTCGCACCTCGCCGAATCGCTGGGACCTGAACTACTAAACAGAAAAGCACAAGAGACACAAGATTTATACTGGTTGAGGCCACCAGTGTGGTGTAATACCCTACTCTAGTGTGTGGTGTGGTGGATTGCCTCTTGGGCTAATGAGGAACAATACAAGGAAGAACAGCCTCGCTAGGGTCTGTTCTTGGCTGATGCGATGAACTGATGAGAGGGGTTCAGTCGCTCTAACTACAGGTTTCTTGATGAGGATCCAGATGCCTCTGCCTTGGGGGTGCCTAGTCCTATTTATAGGCGAAGGCCCTGGGCCTCTTCCCAAAAATTGAGCGGGAAGGGCGCCAACAATTGGCCATTTTGAAGGGGAATAGCGGGTACACTTATCCTGACTAAAGTTGGTCCTCGCCTGCCAAAGGCTCTGGTGATGACGCCGGCTTGGGCTCCACGATGACTCCCTTCCAGCCGTTGGGCTGGTCTTGGTCTTGTTGCACCGAAATGGATGCCTTTGCTTGATACTCTCGCCTGCGCTTGCTCCCTTTGCACCAAAGAGGAAGGGAGGACACTGCGCGGGCTGGCGCCCGACTGGTGCCCTTGGTCGTAATGGCTTGCGTCATGGGCACCTCGCGAGGTACCCTGCCTTGAACTCTCCGCCTCCTCATGAGCCAGCCTAACGAGGCCGTGCCTGAGGAAGCTCCTTGTCGTTCGCCCTGCGAGGCTTGGCCCCTCGCGAGGGTCTTGAGCTTGCGTTGATGAAGATGGGCTGTGCTGGGCCTCCTTTGAGCCACGCCGCAGGCCGCAGGCAGGCAAGTCTGGGGACCCCCGATCCCAGAACACCGACAAATACTCCAAAACCAACTAGGGGTGGCACTAGATGCACTTACAATCTCCCCCTTTTTGGTGATTGATGACAAACTGGTTGAAGTTTTCAATGGGGATAAAGTATGTGAAATTGTAAATGATAGGGTATTGTCTTTATAAGTAGCAAGGGCTCCCCCTGAAGATGTGCATATAGGTAATTTGCTTTTGGAATGCAAATGCACATGGCAGGTTGTACTTGTGGAGATCACCTTCAACTTATGAAGATAATTCATCATGCATGAAATGATATCGCAAGTAGAATGAAATGCATAATGAAAAATGGACGTCTGCAGAATGATCTAAGTGCGGAAGTTATCATCGCACATGCGGAATTTATCATCGCATCACAGTAAAGCAAATAAGTAGTAGACGACCATCAAGTTTAGGTTTTACAACTCAAAGAACCAAATGTTTCAAAAGCAAGAGTTGTAAGCACGAGGCAAAATATAATGCAACCGCCCATATGAGCCCGCTTGAAGACTATCAACTCATACGCTTCTCCCCCTTTTGTCAGTAAGGACCAAAAAGGTTTGAAGACATAGAGCATCTACTCGTCCTCATGAGTAGGTGAAGCTGCAGGGTTGTCGTCGTTGGTTGGCGGTGCAGACGTACTTGGTGCAGTGTCGATGCATGCAGAGGTAGGAGGTGGTGAAGTAGCATCATCTTCATCATCGATCACTCAGGCATTTACAGTTTCCGCGGAGTAAGAATAGTCAGAGTCTTCAAGAGATGGAGTTCGACGTAGGACAGCAGTCCGTGGAGGAGTGGAGTCAAACTGGAATCTTTCATTGAAGCCATTGTCTTGAAGATCTGCTTCAACACTTAGCAGCGTCAAACTCTTCCATGATCACCGGCAAGTCTCATGAGCAACAAATGCATTCTTGGTGGCAAGGTTTCCAATGCGATTGACATCCACCAAGAGGCTTTGCATCTGTCTCTTGAGCCAATAGTGATGCTTATCTTGTTTCTGATAAGGGCCACAAGAAGTTCTCGGTCATTGAGAACGCGAGAGCGCTTCCGAGGCCTTTGGGCAATGGTGCTTTCAATGTCTTCAGTAGGTGCACGATGAGGCAGACGAGTATTTCCAGCCATTGGATAGATTCTTGTTGCAGCCTGGACGCCTTCAATGGGTTTAGTGAAGCTTTGGTGCTCGACATTCTGAAGACAAAGAGGCTTCTTGGCAGGGTCAGAGTATATGGCTTCAACTGACATATCAACCTCTGGCAAAAAGATCAGATGATTGCGAGCAGAGGGCTGATAGTTGATAGATGAGTGTCGCTTGATGAGGCACATGACCCATGGAGCATAAAACTTCAGACCAAATAGGTCAGATCCAGAAGCAGCAAGTTGCCTGATGAAGAATTCTTGAGTATTGAAGCTGATGCCATTTGAGAATGTAAAAGACCAAAGTCTTCATGGCTCCTTCAAGCTTGGCCGCTGATGAATGTCCTTTGATGGGCCATAAAGTTCGCCTGATGATATGATATATGGTGTGAGGCAGATACTCAAGGTCATCAACAAAGAACTATGTTGGATATTCAGCGTCAGATGGCAAAGGCTTCATCATGCTCAACATCTGGCTCATGTTGGGTTCTGGCTTATGGAAGATGCTCTCCAGTGCATTGCGGTGTAGTTGACAATCAGGTTCATATAGCTCTCCAGGAGTGGCTAGGCCTGTAAGCTCAATGATACCTAGAGCTTTGGCTTCATGATGAACATTTCTGGTCATCCACTCGAGAACCCATGTCTTGATATCTCTGTTGTAGCCGCGAATGTGTAGGGTAGCATAGAATTGAAGCAATAGTTCTTCATTCCAGTGTTCTTTGTCAGTCACAAAGCTGAGCAGGCCAGCATCACGAAAGCAGTCAAGTGCTTCTTCTAGGCACGACAATCCAGCAATGGCTTCTGTGTCGAGGCGCATATGAGGGAAAATGCACCCTTGATCATACAGAACGCAGGAGTAATAGCTTCGTTGTTGATAGCTCTAGAAACGATCTGATGATATCCTTGGCTTTGAGTAGGGGTTCTTGGCGTTGTCAAAGAAGGTATTGTGGCTTTTGAAGCCATTATCATTGAAGGACCCTGGTGAGTTTGCAGTACCTGGAAACCTTGGCAGTCTTGGCTTTGGCTTCTGGACCTGAGGCCTATGCTCAAATTGAGGTCCAGAGGTAGTAGGCGGAGGTACCAGAATGGGCAATCGAACAGTGGTTAGCTGACCATGACTGTATGCTTGCTCAATTGTATGGGGCCTTGGTGGCGGAACAGGAGCAGTGGCAACAGCTGAGGCTTCAGGCTGCACAACAGGTGCTTCAGGAGTAGTGGCCTCATTAGCTTCAGGCACACTGGTTGGTTCAAGCTCCACGTTAGCTTCAGCCATGACTACGTCATTGGCTTCATTCGCGTTGGTGGTGGCAGCTTCAACATTTTCAACCTCCACTTGATGAACAGGAGGGTCGGGCACTGGCACGTTCACATCAGGAACAACTTCTTCAATAACTGGGGGAGTAGGGACACGTACGTCTTCTTGATTGTCCTCGGCTGATGCAGCCGGAATGTGTTCAGCAGCTTGGGCTTCAGACATGGAGACATTCACAGCTGGAGTGGGTTCAGAAAATACTTGACGTGCAACAGGCTAGTGTTGCACTTCTCCTTCTGGAACGCTCGACAGAGGGACTTGAGGCCTTTGTCCTTTGCGAAGCGTGCGAAATGCTGGCAACGCCTTTGGAGATGGAGTTGGCTGGGCCTCAAAGTCTTCATCTTCTTCTTGCACGGGTGGTGTAGCTTGTTGTTATTGTTGTTGGGGAGTACTTGGGGAGTCTTGTTGCTGTGGGTGATCAGCCCATGATGCATCCTGAGCAGTTGGCGTCAGAGGACGACCAATGCTGATGAGTTCGCTGTTCGTAAGAACAGGCGATGATACCATGTTGTGTTCGATCTGAGGAAGAACTTCATCATCTTCAACATTGTCATCATGACCAATGTCTTCAGCAGCGGTGGGTTCAGCTGCTGGAATGTCTTCATCTTCATGAGCTTCTGTGGAAGCAGGCTCATGAACTATCATCCTTCTTTCTTGATGTTCTGACGCAGGGCGAACCACTGAAATGGGTTCAACAACTAAGGGCTCTGTGGGAGCAGCCCTATTCTTCTTGTTCTTGCGCTTCTTTTTAGAGGGAGCAGCATCAGAGGCTTCAGTATTCTTCCTCTTTCTGGCTCAGCCTCGGCAGCTCTCGTCTTCTTTTGTTCTGAAGCAGTTGTGGGGACCTTTGGCTTCGAGCCAGTCATGCTGCTGGGGAAGATAATGCAATGTGCTTCTTGACTTGAAGGCACAGGTTGGGCAGTAGAGAGCTTCTTCTTTTTCTTTGCAGCCATCCTGGGGTCAATTCCAGGACGGCCAAGAGACTTGCGCTTCTCAGCCTCATTGTGGGCAAGCACACACTTATCAGCCAAACTCTTCATGCGCTCACGAGAGCCTTCAGCTTCATCATGCTTCTTAAGAAAAGCTTCTTTAAGCTCATGCAACATGACCTTGAAGTTTCTGACATCTTGCACACTGAGCTTAGCCACATGCTGCTTGAACTGAGCCTTTTCATAGTCAATCTTGTTCTTCAGCTCAACGATGCGCTGAGCGAGAGCTAGCTCGGAAGCAATGGCGCCATTGAAGGAGACGCTGAGGCCAATGGGAAGCTGCAAATCTTCAAAGCTCAGATTTGGTGTGTCAAACCACTCATCAATGAAGTTATGGATGATTGCCACATCAAAGAGAGGCAAGTTGTTGAAGATTTCTGCTTCTTCCTTGCTCTTGATCAGTTGCTCAAGGGCATCATCTGCAAGATCTTCATCGCTGGACAGATCAATGGGTTCTTCATGCAGAATGGCAGCAAGAGTCAAGGTTTGATCAGTATGCCTGACAATTTGCTTTTTCTTCTCCGTTCTCTTGGAGATACATGATTGATCCTCATACTGTACACTGTCTTCAGGAGGTGCAGTGGCCAGTGGCTTCGGACGAGAAGCTTTTGGAGGTGCAGCTGATCTTGAAGCCTTTGGCTTCTTTTGCTTCTGCGTCTTCGGAGGAGGAGCTGGAGCTTCATCAGTGTCAGCATCATTATCAGAATGATCTACTCTGGCACCCTGGACCAAGATGTAGGTGATGAGGCCGTCAAGGTTGGAGAAGGGGCCGATGACATTAGGTTCTGCATCACGGGAGCCGTCAGCATGGGGAGTAGAGGGACCAGGGTTGAAGTCTAATCCCAATGACTTCTTGTTTTTCTTGGCCGAAGCCTGGGCGTACTGAAGGTTGCGCTTGAAGAGAGCATCGTCATGACACCAGAGTAATGATGTGGGATCGGCGTTCTCAGGCTGAGGTCCACGGACCATGCAAGGATAGAAGCCTTGCGCAATAGCTTCAGCTCTGTTCTTGGGTTGAAGGCCTCGATAGAGAATATCACCCCAAGGTCTCTTGATAGCATTCTTCTCTGCATATTCCTTGGTCACAAACTTGTACTCGAACCATTCTTCAGCCCAATAGCGTCGAATCCATTGGATTCGTGTCTTGCGCTGATGATAAGTCTCTTCAGGATTTGTCTTGTAGAGCTCTGCTAGGTCATCAGGCAGATCTTTGGATGTTCCTTCTCGGCGCTGTCTGCCACCCTTCCTTGCTGATATTTCTGCAGCCATGAACTTCAAACTGAATGGCTTCAATTGTTCAATGGCTTCAGAGACTTAGGATTGCTGGTCAAGCAGGAACTGGCTTCAGGAGAATTAATGTGATGCTGTAAGTATTCTGCAAATGAATGCAGACTATGAGAACCAAGGGATTCTCCACGGACATGTACCTATGACAGCATTAGAGATGCGAGGGAAGGGAAAGAGGTCATATGCATTCTCAGAAGATTTTGAAGATAAATTAGTTTGAAGACATTGACCTCATGATGCAAAGACATTCACTTATGTGATGTGAGTTGGTTCCAGATTTGTACAAATCCGTGAATAAGTACAAGTGAGGAATCAAACTAGACATGTAATTCAAGTGAATAGACTAGGCAAAATGCAGACAGAATAGATCTAACATTGAGTAGGTAGAAACCACTTTCAGTAAATAGGATGAAATCTTGAAGATCAAAAAGGTGGTAAAAATAGAGTTATAATTACCACACGAAGAACTGCTAGATGGGATGAATAGGAGACCGAGCAGTTTAGCCCACCGTGCCCTAACTTGGCGACGGAGGACACCTACGGTGACGGCGGAGAGGACAATGTCCGCGGCCGGCGTGAGGACGGCGTCGGAGAAGTCGCGACAGCTAAGCGCTTCGTCGCCGGCGTCGTCGAGAGCTAGCGGTGGCGCTAGGGTTTTGACGAGCTGGAGAGGTGGAAGAAGGATTTCTTTACCGCAGGGGACAAGTATTTACAAGTAGGTGTGCGGCACAGCGCAATTACGCTGGTGCCCCTAGCGATTCACATCTGAGGGGCACATGGCAAGGATGCAACATACTCAGAGTTGTCCCACGTTCCCACGCCCGCCAGGTATGTCGGAGAGTTGTTCCGGCTTCTCCGGATTTTAACAATAAAGATGAGATATTTAAAACAGACTTAATGTTTGTCTCTTTGCCTTCTGCTGACTAGGACGCAGAGAAGACATTCGACAGTTTCAATGGAATGGATATGATTTGGACAGATAGAGTCTGAGATAGAAAGCATAGAGAGATTAGGGTCCGATCACATTCACTTAGTTCAAAAGATTCAAATTGAAGACATAGCTATAAGTGAATGTTGTAGAGGACAAAACACTAGTATATGTATATATCAGAAAGCAATCAAATCATCATGGTGCAGAAAATCATGAAGATAAATTGAAACTGAAGACAAACCAAATGCGAAGTCATTGCAAAAATAACGCCATGAGTGAAACACTTCAAACAGAGAAATTTGGTGGTTGCGTTACCCACCGTATAGGAAGTATTAGACCCAGACACGGCGCACAATTATCGTGGCGCTCCGAAGTCAAATTCCATGTTAATATACTCACACTCAGAGTGTAAGTCTTCATTGATTGAAGATATACATTACTTTGTGCGTTGCACATCTAAGTCATCAACATGCATAAGTGTTAGGATGTGTGCCTGATCATAGGACATTTGAGGATTCCAAGATATTTAGCTCACACCGTAACTTGCAAAACCTTTTCTCATCCAAGGGCTTTGTGAAGATATCTGCCAGTTGCTCTTCAGTGTTGACATGAATGATGTCGATATCTTTCTTCATGACATGATCTCTGAGAAAGTGATGACGAATTTCAATGTGCTTTGTCTTCGAGTGCTGGACTGGATTGTTGGCTATCTTGATGGCACTTTCGTTGTCGTAGAAGAGAGGTACTTGTTTCAGATTGATGCCATAGTCCTTGAGAGTTTGCTTCATCCATAGAAGCTGAGCACAACAAGATCCAGCAGCAATGTATTCAGATTCAACAGTTGAGAGTGATACACAGTTCTGCTTCTTTGAAGACCAACAGACAAGTGATCGTCCCAGAAAGTGACATGTGCCTGATGTAGACTTGCGATCCACCTTGTCACCAGCATAATCAGTATCCGAGAATCCAACCAAATCAAATTTTGAGCCCTTTGGATACCATAATATCAAAGAATTCGCTTCACGGCTAAGTGATGCGATTCCTTTGGTGCCGCTTGGAATCGAGCACACATGCAAACACTAAGCATAATATCTGGCCTAGATGCACATAGATAAAGTAAAGAACCAATCATGGAGCGGTATACCTTTTGATCGAACTCTTTACCATTGTCATCGGGACCAAGATGGTGTTTGGCTGGCATTGGCGTCGTGTAGCCTTTGCAGTCTTCCATTCCAAACTTCTTCAGACAATCTTTGAGGTATTTTTCTTAAGATATGAAGATGCTATTCCTTTGCTAACGAATTTGAAGACCAAGGAAGAACTTCAACTCTCCCATCATGGACATCTGATATTGCTCTTGCATCATGTATCCAAACTCATCACTATACTTCTGGTTGGTGCAGCCGAAGATAATGTCATCCACATATATTTGGCACACAAACAGTTCACCATCACATGTCTTCGTGAAGAGTGTGGGATCGAGGGATCCAGGTTTGAAGCCTTTGCTCTTCAGGAAGTCTTTGATCTATCATACCATGCACGAGGAGCTTGTTTGAGTCCATACAACACTTTGTTTAACTTGTACACCATATCAGGATGTTTTGGATCTTCAAAGCCAGGTGGTTGAGCGACATACACTTCTTCTTCAATCTTGCCATTGAGAAATGCACTCTTCACATCCATTTGGTATAGCAAGATGTTGTGATGATTAGCGTAGGCTAGCAGTATGCGAATAGCTTCAAGCCTAGCAACAGGAGCAAATGTTTCATCGAAGTCAATTCCTTCAACTTGAGTATATCCTTGAGCCACAAGACATGCTTTGTTTCTGACGACTTGACCATGCTCATCTTGCTTGTTTTGATATATCCATTTTGTTCCAATAATGTTATGCTTGCGAGGGTCAGGTCGCTTGACAAGTTCCCAAACATTATTCAGCTTGAACTATTGAAGTTCTTCTTGCATAGCTTGAATCCATTCAGGTTCCATAAAAGCTTCAGCAACTTTCTTGGGTTCTGATATTGACACAAATGAAAAGTGCCCACAAAAGTTTGCTAACTGTGTTGCTCTTGAGCGAGTAAGTGGACCAGGCGCATTGATGCTGTCAATTATCTTCTCAATTTGTACTTCATTTGCAACACGAGGATGAACAGGACGAAGACTTTGCTCTTGCTGATCATTGTCATCATTGGGAGGATTGTCTTCGGTCTGAGCATTGTCTTCAGGTTGGTTAGGTGCAGAAATGATAAGTTCCTCTTCAGGCTGGGCTTCAGAGGGCATGATTTCACCAGTTCCCATCAGCTTGATAGATTCGCTGGGCGGAGCTTTCTCTAGTGTACTTGGCAGAATCTCTCTCTGTGAACCATTGGTTTCATCAAATTTCACATCCACAGTTTCGAAAATTTGAGATAAAGGTTGAAGATTCTTTAGGAGTGCGAGTCCTTTCCATAGCTAAGCATGAAGCCTTCGTGAGCTTTAGGTGCAAATTTTGACTTGTGATGGGGATCCTTGATCTAGCACTTAGCTCCAAATACTCTGAAGTAACTGACATTTGGCTTCTTGCTAGTAAGGAGCTCATAGGATGTTTTGTTCAGAAGCTTATGGATGTAGACACGGTTGATGATGTGTCATGCTGTATCAATAGCTTCAGGACAGAACTTTATTGGTGTCTTGTATTCATCGAGCATTGTTCGAGCTATCTCAATGAGAGTTCTGTTCTTGCGTTCAACGATGCCATTTTGCTGAGGTGTGTATGGAGCAGAGAACTCATGAGTGATTCCCATTGTATCCATGTACAGATCAAGTCCGGTGTTCTTGAATTCAGTGCCATTGTCACTTCTGATATGCTTGATCCTCATGCCATAATTGTTCATTGCTCGATTGGCAAAGCGTCTGAAGACATCTTGAACTTCAGTCTTGTAGAGAATTATATGAACCCATGTGTATCTTGAGTAGTCATCAACAATGACGAAGCCATAGAGACAAGCAGTTGTTGTTAGGGTGGAGTAATGAGTAGGTCCAAATAAGTCCATATGTAACAGCTCGAAGGGTTGAGATGTTGTCATGATTGTCTTCGAGGGGTGCTTTGCCCTAGTCATCTTTCCAGCTTCGCAGGCACCGCACAAATGATCATTCTTGAACTTGACATCTTCGATGCCAATGACATGCTTCTTCTTGACGAGTGAGTGCAAGTTCCTAATGCCAGCATGCCCTAGCCTTCAATGCCAGAGCCAGCATTCTGAAGCTTTTGTGAGAAGACATACGGCAAGCTGTGGACCTGCTGAGAAAACTACCATGTATAGATCATCTTTTCGATACCCTTCAAAGACTAGAGACTTGTCAGATTCCATTAGTACAAGGCAGCGATATTTTCCGAATAGCACAATCATGTTCAAGTCACCAAGCATTGAGACAGACATTAAGTTGAAACCAAGGGATTCAACAAGCATCACTTTATCCATGTGTTGATCCTTTGAGATTGCAACTCTACCTAGACCCAATACCTTGCTTTTACCAGTGTCTGCAAACGTGATGTGACTCTTGTCGGATGGACGTAAGGTTGAGTCCAAGAGAAGTCTTCGATCACCAGTCATATGATTTTTGCATCCACTGTCCATAATCCATTCTGAAGCTTTTGGTGATGTACCCTACAGTGCAGTTAGGAGGATAGGCTTCACAAGAGTGTTGTGAAGCATAAGCATTTGGCACATATAGGGATTGTCACAGCTTATATCAAGATTAGGATACATAGTATGACAGGTAAGCGATTCAGATGTGAAGTATATAGAATGACATTTTATCATGCATCCTTAATGTGTTTTAGGTCCCCAGCAATAGTATCGGATGCTATTCATTTCAGGCTGGAGACCCTTCTCTGCAAAATAAAGTTAATTCTGCTTCGCCACCCGCATCTTCAGGGGTGGCTTAGAAGCAATGAGTCTAAGTGCAGCATCTGAGAATTTTGGCTTTGGAGCCCTAGCAAATAGCATTGCAGGAGAAGAATGATACTCATATGAATAAGCAGAAAAGTTCTTAGTCCTATGAACATAGCGGTTCGAAGACACACGCTCATATTCATAAGTCTGAGTATGATTTCCCTGCAAAACATTGGCGTTAGGGTGACTCAAGGGAGTCTTGTATCTGTATGAAGCCTTTGGGCCATATGAAGCTCTAGGTATGGGGTTTGTCTTCTTCCTTGGTGGTGTCATGACGGCATTCACAGGAAGATTCTCAATGTACTGCTTAGGTACCCAGATCTTCTTCATAGGTGGTCCATTCCTGCAGTTAGTACCAATGTACCTGGCAAACACTTCATCATTCTGATTCTTGAACAGCTTATGGTTTGCATCAAACCATACTAGAAAAACCCCTACTAATGGCGCACCTAGTATGGCCATTAATGGCGCATCCGTGGTGCGCCATTAATAGCACGCCATTAGTAATTTTTACTAATGGTGCACCACCTGGTGCGCCATTAGTATGCCTCCCAGGGGCCATGTATACCCAGGTGCTTTGGCATACTAATGGCGCACCACCACTGGATGCGCCATTAGTAACCGCGGCATACTAATGGCGCACTACCCAGTGATGCGCCATTAGTATGCACTGTCATACTAATGGCGCACTGTCATGTGATGCGCCATTAGTATGAATATTAGGTTTTTTTGTTTTTTATTTTCTGTTTTTTGCACAGGTTACAAAATGTATAATTTGACAAAATATAGACAGCACACATCAACAACAGATTCATCGAATACAATAGAAGATTAGTCTTTGAATGCAATTCATCATATTAGTCTCCGAATACAATTCATCATATTAGTCTCCGAATTGAAAAGACCGAACAAAGATAGAACATTATATTACAAGTCTCGAGACCGCGAGTAGCGAGTTTGTCTTCACATTACAAGTCGATATCGATCATCTAAACTACCATCACATAGAAGAGAGCTGCGGTCATCACGATGAGCATCATCACGATCAAACTCGTCTTCATCCGGTTCCTCCAACGCTCCCTCCCCTCTCCCGCTAGATAGCGGGCGTATCTAGATTCGACCTCGGCCCTAGTGGTGTACCATTTGTAACTGTTACCGCTGAATCGGTGAACCTGTCTCCGACACTCCTCCCAGTCATCGTAGACTCCGGGAACCTTACCCTTGTACACGACATACGTCGGCATCGCTATGCACTAGCCAAACGAAACGTTAGTACCAATTCACAGACAATACATAAGCAATATATAAGTATGCAACAGAACGATCGGAAGAGAAAAGCAAGACATTAATAGCATCGATTACATCTAAGTTGAACGACTCTCGAAACCAAAGAGACATACTACAAGTTCATTAAAGTTTAATTACAACATGAGCCAATCGATGTTTCAGAACTAGACACAGCATCACTGCTTTCGACTCGACTCAAGGGACCGGAGCGTGGATGAAGCCGCCGTCTATCGTGGGAGTCATGAAATAACGGTCGTTGTCAGCCTGCATTTGTAGCATTGTGTCGATGTCACTGTTGGACGGTTGATTGTTGAGGTAGAACTACCCCGAGGTACGAAGGACATCTTGATGGATGATTTCCGCAAACTCCGACTGGATGCGAAAGAATTCTTGTCGGAGGTCCGCGTCCTGGATTGCCGACACGCTTTTTGCCCAATCTTTGAGTTTACTCGGTAGCAGAAGTTGATGATGGTCCCGTATGATCGCCCGCATGTGATGGATGGCGTAGTAGGCACCCTTCTGACCGCCAGGAGGCTGCTTGACGCGGCAGAACATCGTATTGTGGGAGAACACGTGCTTGCCGTACTTACGAATAGGCCTGGAGAAGGTGCCTCCAGATTTGGTGTAGCCGGGGAGAACATCATCAAGAACCTTCTTGACATTTGTGTAGTCTACGTTCGACTGACGGTCCGGGTCGAAATACGTGGCCATGGAATATTTGGGGCTTAGGAGGATGAGCGTGCAATGTGTGTCACTGCAGAAAACACGGAATGTTAAAAGAAAAACGATCGAAATGTAAGAATTCATATGTTACGGGCCGGTTGAGGGGAGGACTTACTCGGGAAAGTAAGGCATGAGGAAGTTATCCTTATCTTGGTTTGCCAGAATGACGCCTTCGAGGTAAGAACTCGCGACTTGCCGGTCCCCAGCGCTGCCCAAGATCTTGGCACGCATGTAGAAGGGGTCGACTATCACGATGTCCGGGGTCTTGTCGCGAATGATCCGCATCTCCATACTCAGCGAAAATAGCCGAACGAAGGTGTAGTGCAGCGGATGAAGGTTCAACATAGCGTGGATGTCATCAAAACGCAGGACGATCGTACGCCCGATGGAGTTATCCACAAAGCCCTTGCCCTCTGGCACCTTGGCCGCGAAAACCGGGTATGCCACATCCTTCTCTCTAAGACGCCGCTTCTCCAAAGCAAGAACACTGTCATGCAGACTCCGCATAGCACCGATTGCAGCATTGAGCATATTTGTCGGTAGCATCGCCCTACCCGCCACATGAACCCTCCTCGAGATATCCTGCGGTGAAGGTGGCCCGTCCTGAGCACGGATCGTACTCAGTGCCGGCTGGCTCGCACCCTTCTTAGTCTTTCTTTTGCGTTCCTTCTTCTTCTCCTGTAATGGGACTGAGTTCTGCTCACAGACCGCCTTCTTGAGTGTGTTGGGGCTGATAATATTTCGCACCTCGCCTATCTGAGGCTCGGTGAAGTCGGCAGCTGGAGGCGTCTCCTGAGAGATGAACGCCAGACGGCGCCTGTTGCAACTTGGCTTCTCTGCGGTACCAGCTAGATTGCACACGTCTTTTGTTGGGTTTGGTTCTTGAGAAGGAGGCCCCATGAAGTCACCATCGTACCCATGATCGGCAAAGTACTGATCGACGTTGCCAAATGTATCATCGTCGTCGTCGTCGTTGTTCTGATCCTGTGCCATATGCATGTTTGGATCCAGTGGCATAGGGATGTCCGGCACCGTTACGGCGGTCTTGCCATGGGGGCGACTTGGCGCCGACACGACTGGCGGTGTTATCTTTGGGGTGGTGTCCCCCGCCCCCAAACGAATCTGGCTCTTCGGCCAAAGCAGGGGCCAGCTCAGGCAGGCGCTGAGGGTCATCACGTCTTCATCGTCGGCCCCGACGGGTCGAATCAGAGGTAACAAGTCGTCGCAGCCTGGCAGCACCCGAACCAGTTCAACCCTAAACAAGTTGGGTGGCATCTGGGTACCGTGGAACAAGGGGTTGCCCGGTTGAACGATTTTGCCCTTGGCGACATCGACCAACTTGTTGTTCACGAAGTGGAGGAGAGTGCACGGAATGTCGGCGGCACCCTGCGAAAACATGTAGGGCGTCAGGGATGCCCAGTCAAAGGCAAGGAGATGAAGTCCTCGGCCAAGAGTGGCTTAATTAGTTACCGTGATGATGGCGTCGAGCTCGGCTAATGTCGACGCACCGCCAACGGCGGGCGTGCAGTTGACGGAGGGGCCGCTTGCTGAAGAGGTGCCAGTCGGCGTACACCCAGGTGCATTAAGCTCCCGTGCCGGCGTCGGAGACACCAATGCCGCCTCCGCTGGAGGCACCAATGGCCCCGCCATCGCATTATGCGAGTTGCTGGCCGTGAAGCTAGGAATCGGGGGCGGCCCCTGTTGGCCACCCGCAATCCACGCACTCAACCCCAAGATCAAGGTAGGCATAAGGGCGGTGATCGTCGCTCTGAGTCGTTGTTCCACTTGCTCTTGGACAATCTCCGGAATCCGCGCCACCTGTGCCTTGAGTTCTTGAACCTCTCGCGCCTGGCTTTCCGAGCTGGTCTTTTTCTCCTTCCGCACACCAGCGGTATAGTATGAGCCCCATTTTGTCGACAAGCCTTTGCCGGCCACACGACCAACTGACGTTGGCTTACTGAGCTTATCCTTGTTCTTCATTACATTCAACGCCCTATTTAGAGTGGTGTCCCAAGGGTTGCTCTTAGTCGACCCCGCGCTACTGCTTTCAGTCGCCTGCGGAAGGAATGTGAACCATTTAGAAATTTGGCTTCACTAATTAGAATGCAACCATATGGAGCTAATTACGCGGGGGTGTATTCCTTACCAGAACAAGCTCAAGCTGCCTGGTCTTCGGATCCGTGGCAAGCTCCTTTGTTTTTGGGTCCTTCTTGTACCGGGCCCTGACAAAGTTCCTGGTCTCCTTGTTACCGCTGTATTTCTCGAAGAGGGGCGGTAGGCCTTGCTCGGCACGGTCCGCCTCCTCCTTGTCCCATATAGGCTCCGCCACTCTGTAACCGCCGGGACCGAGTGTGTGTTCCCCTATGTTCAGCTCCCTCATTTGTTTCCCCCACTCACTTGATTGGGAGCTTGCGGTGCTCGAGCAATTGATCTTGAAGTCGTTGTAGTCATCTTCGGTGATCGAAGGATTTTTCTCCTTGATCTTCTGATAACTCTCACCTTTCTCGATCATTTTCTTCACATTGCTTTTCCAAGTAGACAGGGCCTTGCTCATCTTCGTGAGGGCAGCATTGTTCACTTTATTCCCTTTGAGGCTTGTGTTTGCAAATTCAGCGGGGAACTTGTATCATTCGTGCAGCTTCGTGAAGAGGAGGTGGCGCAAATTCCCTCGGTCAGGATGCCTCAGGTTCTCGGTGTTGATCGAGACGGTGCTCCGGACAATGCACCCGAGCTGAAGCGAGTACCCCTTGACTATTCGTTCGGGCGCCGTTGGATTCCCGTTGGAGTCCACTTCAGTAACTTCCTCCTTGAGGGTGAGGAGCACGATCGGGCGCCGGTCCTTCCGTTGCCTCTTTGGTTGGCTGCCATCTGTGCGGGCACCGCCATCATCAGTGGTGGCATCCTCAGCGGCACCATCAGTGGTGGCATCAGTGTGGTCATCCTCAGCGGCACCATCAGTGGTCTCAGGATTGGTGGGGAAGGCGGCGGCCTCATACAAGTGAGGTTGTTCCTCCATCTCCTGGGACAGTTCCCAGAATGCCTTGCCGCCCGAACCCCCGGCCTCATCGTTGTGGGCCATGTTTCTCTCTAAATAGAAACAAATTTTGGTCAAAAAGTTGGTTATTGTCAAGGAACAAGATCTCTAAGTTGACCAAATAACCTAATTCTCGAGGAATGTCGCCAAAAAGTTGGTTATTGTCAAGGAACAATTGAGAGATGTTTGTGATATTGCCTATGTGTTTTGGGATAGAACCTGTTAGTGTGTTGTTGCTAAGGTCCAAGTCCACGTTCTCAGGGTAACCTAGTTCTTGAGGGGTGTGTCTAGAAAGTTCACTCTTCTTTTTAGAAGACAAGCGTCTGAAATGGTATTGCCTTTCCTTAATTTGTACTATTTTTTCACTGTGTTGAATACTTATGTGGGTGAGTGTATCTGTAATTACTTTTTACTACACCGCAGGGTGTTCAAACACGCAGAGAGGATAAACGCTAGCAGGCTGATCATTGCATATCATTCATAACCATGAATGAAGGCTCAATGGACCAAGGAAAGAAAACCTACACAAACACAAGGATGACTATTGGAGACACTCAGGCCTGCTGCTTTGTGTTGATTGTTCAGAAGCTAGGGAATGTCCATTATTTATAGATGCAGAGAAGCTTCGGCCATGGTGAAGGTCAACCCCTATATTTTAATTGGAGGGACAAGAGATAAGCTAAGCTGCAAATTATGAATCTGCGTCGAAAATTGCACCACATTCAGCATAGGGCAGGAGACGCCTACCCTAATGAATATGTTATTCTCGCAGCTCATCACTTGCTGAACTTGTAAATCATTTCCGTGAAAACAATCAAACGGTTTTCAGCGACAAGTGATACAAGGAACTAAACTGGGTTTCAGCTCTACATGGGCCAGAGTGGACTTGAGAAAATGTGTGTATGTGATGTGCCTCAACAGGGTAAACTTATTAAGATATACTCCAATCTTCATCAAGTTGCAGTTTTGAAACGTTGGCAGTTTTTCTAGCTGATGAAAGGAAATGATTTCCTTCCTGGACCATCGAGTCATGCACACGTTGGGTTAATGCGCAGTCGAACTCCGATGAAGAAAAATAGGAAGTATATGGCATAAAGGGGTCTAGACTTGTGCAATTTTGACATTTAGGGTTACCCAAATGCATGTGTTATGACTTCTGAAGCCAGACAGAAACTCCGATTATTTTTGGTTCTGTACATGATGCAAAATGGATGGATGGATGAATATAATGAAGCAAGTAATTGTCCTGCCTTGGAAATTAAGTTGGTGCCTACAGGTATATGTATGCATTGTTCGGTTGGTCCTGAAAAACAAAAGCTACCTAGCTAGTATGCAATGCAAATTAAGCTGCAGATAGCTTATTGTCTCCTCTCACTATCTCTCTATCACACATGGCAAGCAAGGGTGTCTGAGTGTGTGAATAAAATACTAAACTAATTCAACCACTAAAGCAAATTAATTTTTATTTCGGTTGAGAATCGGGCACCTTCTAGGTCAAGAAAATTGGGCATGACCTTTGCTAATTTTCTTGACCTAGGAGTGCCCCATTTCTCAACCGAAACGGAAATTAATCAACGTTTCAGGAGAAAGGGGTTATTTTAGAAGATCACAAGTAGCAGCAGCATCACTTGACAAAATCACAACTAGCAGAAACAACTCGCAGATAGCAGCAGCAGCATCACTTGACAAGTAGTATAGCAGCCGCGTGGGCTGGATTAGCAAGAAAGATGATGTAAAAAACCTCAAAACAATGCAAAGTGTTGTGGGCTAAAAAACAATTACAGTAGACTAAAAAACAGGAATCATTATCTTCTATATGAAGCTGCTGATGATGCAACTTTAGTCTTCACTAGATAGAAATATTGTTGGCTGTTAGTACGACAGTGCAAGATTAATTCAGTAATAGGTGTTGTTGTGTTCTGTGTGATTGTGTTGTTGTTAGCAAGAAACTGCAATTGCTTTACTGTGAGCCCTAATTGTGTTGTTGTGTTCTCTGTTGTTGGTGAAATAGGTTTTGTATCCACAACTTAACTGTAATTGGGCCCCTGGACATCGAACAAACATAGAGCAAGCAAGACTGAATGTTCCAGACTATGAACCAGTGTGATGCACACAAGAATCAAACTAGAGTGTACAACAAAAAGAAACCAGCTTGGCTGCTCCTAAACGCAGATCTCATGTTCCATAGTTTGAGACAGCATATTCCACAAGTTATAATCACTCAAGAAACGTCAACCGCTGATGCAAATTTAGCACCGAAGCATGCAACCCTCAAACATTACTACTACTACATGTACCAGGGCCAAAATCAAATTGCAATGCTTGTTTAGAGAATTTTCAGAGAGAAAATACAGGTACACCAAGCCACTAAGAGCTACCATTTCTAAATTTAATTGCAACAATATCTTACACTAATAATTACAGTGTAAAAACCATGGAAATACATAGTAATTCTACTAAAAATGCCACTTGCAAATACAGAGCAAAAATCCACTAGAAGTACACTGTAAACCCACTAACATTTACAATGTAAATTCCACTAACAATTACAGTGTAAATTTCACTGAAAATGCACAGTAATTACACTAAAAGTACAAG